>NC_090257.1:27133580-27153580 GCF_037325665.1 Littorina saxatilis
AAAATTGTTTTCGAGAAGAAAATACATTCAATCAAAATACGCTTTCTAGCCCTGGCGAAATGTCCCTGTTGTTGTCAGTCAGGTACTTTCTGCAAAGAGGAAAAACCTATCTTTATATCAGCGTTGTGACTTGCTGTTTTGACAAATCCGAACCTTTGAATATCTGTTTGTCTCCGTTTTTCACAGCGATCTTTCCATGTCCAAGTCACAAGATCCTATAATACTGTAGAGGGAAGTGCAATTCCTTTTTAGTACAAAGATTTCCTTGGTGATTGTCACACTGAAAAAAAGCTCTTTGACAATGAAGATGTCATTTTACTTCTATCCAAATCTGGCTCAATTCTACAAACATGACAAACTGTGACTGTGGTTGCATTAATTTTGCACTACCATGTCTGAGGCAAGCATATATATATTTGAAATAGATTAAGTCAAGCATACGGAGAGTTAAATCGGAAGAAAACATACTCAGATCATTTCAATGTAATTTAAGAAAATCAAGAAACAAACAAGCATTATTCGTTTATCACTTTGTGATCAGAAATGTCACGAAAACAATGAAAAGTGAATTTTAACATCCTACTGCAAGATTAGAACGAAACAACGTACTGCTAATCGCCGGGCAAACTAAATATAGGTAAGAATTGAATGTTATTTGAAAAAGCCCCATGAAAAAAACTCATGAGAAATAACGGTGGTGGTGCTTAAAACAGGCGAGACACTACAACATCGTGAACATTAACTGATATGTACTAACTAATAACAGTGTTATTACCTAAACACCACGCACTCACTGTTAACATGTAAGATTTATATTTTTAAAACTCACTATCGATGCCAATTCCAGGAATTATAGGTTCTGACAAGAGTAAACTTGATTCAAACGAACGATCTTATTAAGGGAGAGAGGTACACCTACATTGTATATTGTACAAGTTCAATTGAGAGGAAAGAACAATTGGTGCTCTCCCCTTAATGAGTTCCACATTATAACTCATTTACTGTACGTGACTCTTGATATACAGTAAGTTGACGGACATTTCAACGTGTTTAACTTTCACCTGACATCCAGCTTTAGAATACAAACTACGACCACAGATTCTCTTTTGATTTACTACAGGTATTATTATAAGCATTAGTCAGTTTCTATGTATCATGTATTATTCATTATCTATGTATCTGTTAGCATTTATTAATGATCTATCAGTATTTATAATCTGGTAAAAAATCCCACGAACAAGACGAATTGTTTTTGAATTAAATTTGCACTATCGCGTCTGGGTTTAACATATGTTGGGGGAAAAGGCAACTACATAATTATCTTTAATTAACATAGATTAGGACAAGCATACAGAAAGTTAATGTGGTGAAAGCATACTCAAAGATTGTAATTGTAAATTAAGAAAAAAAGAACAAAAAAGGATCATCCGTGTATGACATTGGCATCAGACATGCCATGAAAACATAGAATAGTGACATTCAACATCCAACTGCAAGGTGAGAATGAAACTACATTGTGTTAAATCACATGGAACGCTGAATATAAGTAAGAAGTGAATGTTCTGTGTCACAAATGAACACTATTCACATGTACAAGTTGTATAATAGATAGTAAACTGCAGAGATTATTCCAAGAAAATAGACAAATACAACACATATGAAAATATTAAAAATACATGAAGAGAAAAGACAAGAAGAACAAGAAATTCCTCCGATAGGAACAACACCCCCGTCAAAGGGAAATAACCTTCTCAGTTGGTGGCAGTGACTGAGTGAGAATGGTTATTTCCCTTTGACCAATTTTAATTTTAATCCACCAATAACTCCCTAACCGTGTGTTTGACTGGTCCCAATTTTTGTAAGGACTGTCTCAGGAATGTATAGAACCTGTTCACCAAGTTTGGTGACGATCGGTCCGTTCATTCTTGAGATCTACTTGCGAACACAAACACCCAAACAAACACACAAACACCCAAACAAACACACAAACACCCAAACAAACACATCGAGCGAAACCTATACACACCCCTATACCGGGGGTGTAATAAATGACTGAATGCAATCAGAATAGATAAATACCGGACACTTAAAGTAAATGTGAGTAAACTTCTATAGTGCTAGACAATACTTCATACACAGAAAAACTACCACATCAACAAAATACAAACAAACAAACAAACAAACAAACAAACAAACAAACAAACAAACTATCAAGCAAAACAAAAAAACGAACATAATAATGTTGAGGTTACATGCAATAAAACGATCACACAAAAATGTAGAAACTAGGAACACACACACACACACAAAATCACACAAGAAAAATGGTATCATCATGCATATATTAAGTCTTTACTGAAACCGTTTCAGTAATTATCCAATGCTTAAAACGCCTTCTTTTTTCTTTAGAACTTTAGATTGATTTTCAAGATTTTAGATTGAGGTTTGAATGATTCAAATGCACGGCGTGAGTAGTGTGAAGTTAAGACATCCATAACGAGTGTTAGCTCTGTAAAATAACAGTTTCATTTTGTTTACGCCACATTTTAGTTAGCAAGGTTAAGTTTAGGTGGTACGTGGTCTGAAACGAAAAGAAATATAAGGACTGGTAGCTCTGTGAATACAATGCTTAATTTCACCAGGTAAAGTATAGGTGGTACATGGCTTTGTCTAAGAGTATAATAACACATTCAACAAGCACTTGTCCCTTGGTCGCGGTAACCAGTCAATGTGTAGTTATTCGGTAATGTAGCAATAGCTTTTTCTAAAAACAAATACAAACAATCTGCCCCATGCCACATAACATAACGGAGAAATGTTATAATGTCCATTTTCAGGTTCAGTTTGCTATTAAGTACTAGAACGAATACAGCTGTTGGTCTTTGTCATCGTTCTGTGAAATATGGAGAGGCGGCTAAATGTAGTTTCAGATGTGTTGCATGTCAACTGCAGCTACCCAGTAATAACCCCATCCGAAATCAGAAGTTCTTGCCGTTTTCCAAGATTGCGGTCGCTCTCTTTCACACGCTAGGTCAGCCTGATTGCACAGCGGATTTAAACGGAATGGGTATGCTATGTTAGGTAAGACACCAAACCAACGTTTTGATGTAAAACAAATCGGAAATATTGTTCAGTTTCAGTCACCGTCGCGGTTGAAAGTAAATCACGCCGTCAAAAAACGCCATTTTTGAGGGTAGGCGTTGTCAAGGTCGTGTGAAGTTATTATGAGTTATTTCTAATATGCTGACTGTTAGCAACTGATAACAGACATGTCGAGAAAATGGATTATCAGCCATGAGCTGAAGGCGAATGCTGATATCATTTGTGAGACATGTCTGTTATCAATTGCTAACAGTCAGCATATTAGAAATAACGGTTTTATTACCGTCTATCCACCACATGGCCCATTCCTTAACGTGGTGTGGTGGTTTGCGTGTCTCGGTGACCCTAAGAGCTATGCCAGCGGGAGTGTAAACTCCTGGCAGGGCTTCCCAAGCTGGACAGGCCGAAGGGTAGAGGCCAGACTAATATGGACCAACCTTGTGCTCACAGGGCAGGTCCTTGGGCCATGAGCTAAGGGTGAGGTAACCCTGACAGAAACCTCGAGTGCTGAAGACGTATGTGTTGGGCCGCACGGCGCACTCCAACAAACCACAACACTACGCATCAACTGCCATTATGACACTTGGAAACAGAATTGACAGTAATGGTGCTCGCCCTGTGAGGATCCATCAGGCAGGTGCAGCGCCGGGCTCCGCGCCTCAAAGGAGTCCACCCTCAGCTACTGGAGGTCCCTTCATCTCGTCTTGTGGAGCCAGGGGACGAGAAAGGAAAGCGACTGGCCGGAAAAACGGCAGAGCCAAGGACAACCCCACTATTAACATCATGCATTGGAATGCAGAGGGGGTATCCAATAAGAAGGAAGAATTAGAGCACTTCCTCTATGAAAACAGCATCAACATCTGCTGCATTCAGGAAACACACCTGCAAGAAGGGAAGCCCTTTAAGATCCGAGGGTACCAGGTGTTCAGGAGTGACCGACAAGGGAGGAAGAAAGGAGGAGTGATGACTCTGGTCAGGAACAACATAAATGCCAGTGAAACCAACAGATACATGGAAGAAGCAGAGTACATAGAAGTCAAGATAACGACCAATGACAGCAAGATGAACATCGTCAACTACTACTGCCCCAACGACAAGATGCTGTCGCTTGACACAATCCAGGTCCCTGACAGCGGCTTCCTCATCGCTGGAGACTTTAACAGCCAGTCCCAGAGTTGGGGATATAAAACACTAGACAGGCGAGGAGAAGACATTGAATCTTGGCAGGACGACAACAACCTGATCCTTGTCAACGACCCCAGAGATCCATCTACCTTCTACTCGCGCCGCTGGCACTCAACAACAACACCAGACCTGGCATTGTGCACGGATGACATCCACAAAAACATCTCAAGAAAAGTGGATGAACAGCTGGGTGGAAGCGACCATCGCCCAGTTCTCCTTACCATCAGTAGAGACTCAGCATCTGAGCATCCACAACACCCGAGATGGAACTACAAAAAGGCAAAGTGGGGACTGTTCAACATACGAACAAATGAGCTGACCAGAGCCATAGAAACAGAGGGGAGAAACATCAACAACGTGATAAAGGAATTCAATGCTAGCATAATCCAGGCAGCCAAGGACAGCATCCCACGTGGAGTGAGGAAGGACTACATCCCATACTGGTCCGATGAGCTGCAGAAGACGCACGATGCACTCACAAGAATGAGAGAAGAGGCAGAGACGAACCCTAGCCAGGAGAACAACATCAAACTCCAAGAAAGCAAAGCAAAACATCTAAAGACAAAGCTAGAGTGCAAGAGAAGAGGCTGGAGAGAAAAGACGGCAGGGCTGAATATGGAAAAAGACACAACAAAGCTCTGGAAACTTACAAGAGCACTGAATGAAGAGGGCAACAAGGGACAGAAGATCACCCTGGAGGAGGAAGGAAGAACACTCACTGGAAAAGCCGCTGCCAATGCTTTCGCCCAAGCATATCGGGGAGAAAGCGACACCACCATACCCCTGCCTCTACAAAAGGAAGTCAGAACAGAAATTAGAGAAAGAACAGAAAGAAACGTCCAGGATGCCATGCAACAAAACATCACCATGGCCGAGCTGAAGAATGCCATCAAGAAGCTCAAAAAGAAGAAGTCTCTAGGTCCAGACAACATTACGAATGAGATGTTGCAACACATAGGCAACTCGGCCCTCCAGAAACTACTGGGCATCTTCAACCTCAGCTGGAGACAGGGACAGGTACCTCAGTGCTGGAAGGAAGCCAGGATGATCCCAGTTTTAAAGAAAGGGAAAAACAAGACCAAAACCCTGAGCTACCGACCCATCAGCCTGACAAGCTGCGTATGCAAAACCATGGAGCGCATTGTCAACCAGCGCCTGCAGCTGTACCTGGAATCAGAAAGCATCATCGTCCCAGAACAAGCCGGCTTCCGACAGCACAGAAGTACGGAGGACCAGACAACACACCTTAGCCAGGTCATAGAGGATGCTTACCAGGCCCAGAAGGTCACCCTGGCCACTTTCATTGACCTGCAGAAGGCCTTCGACAAGGTCTGGAAAGATGGACTCCTTGTGAAGCTCCTACGTTCCGGCGTCAAAGGCAACATGTACCAGTGGACCAAGTCGTATCTGCACAACCGAAAGGCGAGAGTGCTGGTGGACGGTCACTGTGGCCGAAAGGTGCTACTACGCCAAGGAGTTCCACAGGGAGGAGTACTCTCCCCCACGCTATTCATACTCTTCATTAACGACCTGGTACCAGAGTTGCCCAAGGGAGTCCAAGCGGCACTGTATGCTGATGACCTTGTTCTATGGTGCTCGGAAGAGTATGCAACCACAGCAACCTACAGGATGCAACTTGCCCTAGAAAAGGTTGCAGCGTGGGCGGAAGATTGGTGTGTGACCATCAACAGGGAGAAGACCACTGCCACTCTCTTCACACTCTCTGCCAAAGCGACACCTGGCAAACTGACCTTGGGTGACACACCCCTGAAATTTGAATACCAGCAAACATACCTGGGGGTCACCTATGACAAGCGCATGACCTGGAAACAACACATCATAAATGCAGAGGGAAAGGCCAGGAGAAAACTAAACATCATGCGGAAGCTGGCAGGATCACACTGGGGTGCAAACGAGAAGATCCTGAAAACAGTCTACCAGGGGACTGTACGACCGCACCTCGAGTACGGATCAAGCTCTTGGGCAACAGCAGCCAAGACACACCAGCAGGCCCTAGACAAAGTACAGAACCAAGCGCTGAGAATCATCACGGGCGCAATGAAATCAACACCCATTCAGAAGATGGAACAGGTGACTGGCATTCCTCCACTGAGCAAAAGGCGAGACTGCAAAACTATGGTACAAGCCACCAAGTACCAGTGCACTCATGACCATCCAATGAGTGACAGACTCAAGAAGATGTCCTCAGGCAGGCTGAAAAGATCAAGCTTCGCTCTTGAGGCAAGGGCTTTGCAGAAGAAACATCAGACAGAGATGCCAGAGCTAGTGGAGCCACCATCTTTCTCCCTTGACGCCCCACCCTGGGAAGACAGACAAGGAAACCTGGACATACAGACCAGTGTCCCCTACCTCACAACAAAGGACGAGCAGAGCAATGTGACAAAAAAGCCCTGACTCTTGCCATGCTTGAAGAAAGGTACCCCCAAGAAGCATGGATACGGGTGTATACTGATGGGTCAGCCACAGAGGCCGTCAAAAATGGAGGAGCGGGGGTGTATGTCCAGTACCCCAGTGGAGAGAGGCAAGCAGAGGCTATACCAACAGGCCTCCACTGTACAAACTACAGAGCTGAGGTACAGGCACTGATCCATGCAGCATACACCATCAACGACAGAGTCAACCATGACAACCAGGTGGTCTTCCTGACTGACGCTCTGTCAGTACTACAAGCAATGACCAGTAGCAAACTGCCTCAGCTGGAACACGCTCTACACAACATCAAAAGCCTGAGGACAGTACTGCAATGGATCCCCTCCCACTGTGGTGTACAAGGAAACAAAGAGGCAGACAGGATGGCAAAGCTGGGTGCAGAAGATGAGCAAGAGAATAACCCTGTGAGCCTGACAGAGATGAAGACCATCATTAAGTCTCTACACAGGACGCCCCAGCCACAGGACAGCTACCACCTGCTATCCAGACCACAGCAGGTGGTCATCTTCCGCCTGAGAACGGGACACAACAGACTTAACCAGCATCTCCACAAGAAGCTGCATGTTGTGCCCTCCCCCATGTGTTCTTGTGGGGAAGCAGAGCAGGACACGGCCCACATCCTACGAGACTGCAGGAACCACCAGGTGCTGAGAGAGGAAATCTGGCCAAAGCCGGAGTCCCTGCACAACAAGCTGTACGGGCCAGTGGCTGCGCTGCAGAGGACCACTAATTATATCTCAAGATCTGGACTCCAAGTGTGATCGGCGATCGAAAAGAAGAAGATTACCGTCTATTTCGACCAAAAGAAATTTCGAAGCGACCCCGCGAATAGACGGAACAGTCGCAATGGAAACTAGGTCGTTCGTGTCTCATTATGCCTGTCAGTCAAAGCATTCTCGATGCCAGAGAGAAAGGGAATGATGTAAAGATATATTTGACGTTAATTAAGTGACGCAATTTCGCTTTAATCGTCAGAACTTGGAAAATGGCATTTTGAAGTGAGTGGGTCGGCATTGCAAACGCAGAGGGTGGGTGGTGACTCGCCGTTCTGTAAAGCGCCCACCGACAAAACTTGCTTTTCTGTATTTTTAAATATAGAGTGTAGTATCTGACAGCATTTAAAGTGTCATTCTGTGGAATAAGTCATGCTGATATTGTTAGTTCCAATGTCTTGTCTTGTCTTGTTAATTTTTAGCGTCATAAACAAAAATGGTCCCTGCCTGAACGTTATAACATTTAGAGGGTCACCTAGAATCAGTCGTGATTGGTCCAAAAGCTATATGGTGCCCTGGAATGGTAATAAACCGAAATATTGCTCAAATCCCCCCAAAACACTGTTTAGCATCTGAAAAAGTATTCTTAACTTTTTGTGCTCAGTCTAAGAATGACTTAACCGTCGCTAAATCGCATGGTCCGCTAAATATGAATAAGAAGTGAATGTTCTGTGACAAAAAAATAAACAATATTTACATGTACAAATTGTACAACAGATAGATAATTACTGAGAATAGTAATAAAAATAGACAAATACAACACATGATTATATGTAAATATTAGAAATACACTCAGAGAAAAGACAAGAAGAATACATGATCAAATACAATCATAATAGATAAATACAGGACACAGGTAAAGGTGAGTAAATTTCTGGTAATGTAGTAATAGCTTTTATAAAAAACAAAAACAAAAAACCATGCAAATGCCATCAAAGCCGGTAGCAGTGACCTGTTGCTGATTATTTTAAGATAAAATCGGCCAAGTGTCGAACATTTCTGTTAAAGGCAATCTCGGGAGCATAACTTTGCCCAAGAGAATAAACAACCACGAAAAATCAGCAATCGTTTTATCGCGTTCGTTTCCTTGTTTTTGTTTTTTTCCTTGTTTATGAATGAGTTCAGATCAGTTGCAGGGAAAAAACAACTTCTGATCTAAACAAAAAGTCCAAATTTACACTGTCGTTGACAAGTGATGTGACAGGAGATGTTGAGTAATCTCTTCTATTGCGTATTGTTTCCTCTGAAGTGGCTGGCAGCCATTTTGTGTTGATGACTATTTCTTGTGTTGGCTTGCACGTACTGTCAACCTCTGTCACTCTTTGTCTAGTTCTCTATTGTGTGATTTAGAAAACCAGCCAAGGCTGCTGGACTGATGATTGGAAAGAAATTAAAAAAATACATCTGAAAAGAACGAGGTACATTTTGGATGCAAAAGTTTGTTTTTTTTAATCTGAAATAACGTCAGTGTTTTGGTTGTTTTGTGTATTTCTTGAATTGTTGTTTTCCTCAGTTTTTCCAAGAAAATGTTCATGCAAATCATATTACAGAACGGGCGGGGATGTAGCTCAGTCGGTAGCGCGCTGGATTTGTATCTAGTTGGCCGCTGTCAGCGTGAGTTCGTCCCCACGTTCGGCGAGAGATTTATTTCTCAGAGTCAACTTTGTGTGCAGACTCTCCTCGGTGTCCGAACACCCCCGTGTGTACACGCAAGCACAAGACCAAGTGCGCACGAAAAAGATTTTGTAATCCATGTCAGAGTTCGGTGGGTTATAGAAACATGAAAATACCCAGCATGCTTCCTCCGAAAACGGCGTATGGCTGCCTAAATGGCGGGGTAAAAAACGGTCATACACGTAAAATTCCACTCGTGCAAAAAACACGAGTGTACGTGGGAGTTTCAGCCCACGAACGCAGAAGAAGAAGAAGAAGAAGAATATTACAGAACATGCGTGCGCGTAAAAACTTTCAACAACAACAAGAGTAATAATTTTAAAAAAACTACTACTACTGCTACTTCTACAACTTGTACAGATGATGATGATGATGATGATGATGATGATGATGATGATGATGATGATGATGATGATGATGATGATGATGATGATGATGATGATGATGATGAAGAAGAAGATGATGATGATGATGAAAAGCGATAAGAACATGGCAGAATTAGAAATCAAAAGTCATAAAAGTAAGGCAGCGTGCTCTTTAAAGCAAAGCACGTCGAAACCCCAACAACCCAAAAATCAATGCGGCTTTTAAATTTCATTGCAAGCACATAGGAATGTGTGGCCGATGACACCGATTTTGTTGTAGTTTGAACACACTGCTTTGGAACGGAGAGCCAACTTGTATCAGTGCGTGTATAGTTAGGTAATGATTGAAAGTGAGAGGACACAAGCACATTTTGAAGGATGTTAAAGTAACACTGAGCTTTAGCAACCTAACCTATAGATTTCAGATAACCCCGTAGAGTTGTAAGGGTGTTGCGTAATGATTCTTTGAGTAATGCAAGTTCGCTACATAGAGCTACACATACTTTGGGTTGCTGTAAATGACCACAGATATATTCGATTCTGGTGATAATTATTATGTCTCCTCAGTTGAATAACACATGTTTTCTGTACCCGCCAATGCAAGGACGGCACAAATAAAAGGTCAGCATTTTCGCCTATGGACGGTTCTTCGGGACACACACACAAATAATGAAATAACATGGACATCAAAAAGCAGCAGAAAAAGCAAAAGAAAAAAACCCAGATTATTTTATGGTTTAGATTATGTATCCTGACAAAGTGTACCAGCATGCATACATTCAGTTTTCTTTACTTGTGTTCGACGAGTTTTGGGCCTATAAGAGATGAAATGTCTACTCCTTTGTACCCCCGAAAATGTGTAATTAATAATAACAAAATTGTTGCAATAACCTGCAATTACTGAACAAACAAAAACAAAACAAAAGTGCACTGTCAAAAGCTGAAGTGACACTTTCCCAGCAATTCTTGATTCATAGGTATGTTATCAGACTTACTGGAAACGTATCTAGTTTCATTTTTCTGTCTTAACATTTTTGGTTTTTCTAAAAATCGAAAAATTGTAACGTCATTCAAATGAGTAGCCAACCAAGGTGTGACCTACAGCACAAAGTCCTTCGTAAACTCAAGTGTACTCCAGGTACCAATCCATATTTGATATTACGTCTGTTGCACGACAATTGTGACCCTCCACCACGGAATGAGTCGCATGTCACCTTTGCATGATTTTCATATTTTTACATTTTCATAAAGAGTTTGTTATGATCTATCCAGTGGTGAAACCCGTTTTAGAAAAGAGCGAAAACTGTTTGAGTTATAAGTCTGTGACTAAGATAACCCTCACGCTGTTACCATACACTCTTCGGACTTATATCAAGCCTAGCGCAGAACCGCGCGAGGTGACATGCGACTCATTTCGTGGTGGAGGGTCACAATTAACAACGGGTTTCTTTCTTTTGCCTTTTAGTATATTTCGCATTAACATAAACAATGTACACAAATGTATTAGAAAAACAAGTTAAAAGCCACTTTTAAATGGAGGACTGTAAATATATTAATTGTTTAAGCAGGCATTTTGGATTATGTTTGCTTTGGATGTTACTAAACCCGTTCGGGTCAATTTTTGCCAAACACGGTCCTGGGTTTCAGAATGAAATAGATAACTTTTTGTACCACTAAAAGGGGGACAATTGTGACCCTCCACCACGGAATGGGTCGCATGTCACCTTTGCGTGATTTTTAGATGTTTTCATTTTTTTATAGAGTTGTTTATACTCTGTCCAGTGGTGAAAACCGCTTTAGAAACGAGCGAAAACTGTTTGAGTTATAAGCCTGTGTCTAAGGTGACCCTCACACTGTTACCAGACACTCCCCGGACTTATATTAAGCCTAGCGCAGAACCGCGCGAGGTGACATGCGACTCATTTCGTGGTGGAGGGTCACAATTCAGCTTGTCTTCAAGTTCCTATGCCGTTAGAACATAATTTATCCGCTTTAATGTATTAGAAATCAATAATTTGAATATTTCCATTTACCCTAAACTTAATTTTTAACTAACTTGTTCTCTACAAAGCGAATATCGATACGATGATTTAGCTTGCCGTGTATTTACCGACTTGGTGAAGCATTTCATAGGGTTCATATCAATCATAGACATGTTCTTTCTTAAACTACGCGAATCTTCATTTCACTAAATTGATGTGAGTATTGGCGTCTTCCAAAATGACGCCAATATATCCCATCTTCATCTGGAGCAGTGCTGTTGGGCATGTACTCCCCGTTCAGGCTGGCTTCGGCGCAGTTCTGGTACCACCAGGCGCCGTGGATAAGCTGTGCACAGTTGTCGGTGATGTATGAGTCGTGATCCCTGTCCCACGTGCTGAACTGGCAACCGCGATGAAAGCTCAGGCTGTCACCTGTGGGTGGAGATTAATAGCCTCGTCAGTGTGTGTGTGTGTATGTGTGTGTATGTGTGTTTGTGAGTGAGTGTGTGTGTGTGTGTGTGTGTGTGTGTGTGTGTGTGTGCAGGGGCGGAGCAGTTAAGCCAAAGGTGGGGGAGGGAGAACAACCTGGGGTCCAGGGGTAGACTCCTTGTGGGGTACAGGGGCAAGGCCCTGTTGGGGGGTTTTGGGGGCGAAGCACCCCTGAAGCTGAAGAGTTTTAGCTTTTTTATGAACAATTTATGGCTTATCCTTGATTTTAAACATGATCAACTGGTGTCAGCAGCCACTCGTTATTTCCTTTAAAGTTAGTATTACATCTTTTTGGGGGGACAGCCGGGGGGGGGGGGGGGGGTCCGGAACCCCTGTAACCACTCCCCTAATCCGCCCCTGGTGTGTGTGTGTGTGTGTGTGAGTGTGTGTGTGTGTGTGTGTGTGTATGTATGTGTGTTTGTGAGTGAGTGTGTGTGTGTGTTTGTGTGTGTGTGTGTCTGTGTGTGTGTGTGTGTGTGTGTGCATGCGCATGTGTGTGCGATGGGAGGGGGGTGCGTGTGTGTGAGTGTATGTGTGTGGGGTGTGTGTGAATGTGTGTGTGTGTGTGTGTGAGTGAGTGAGTGTGTGTGTGTGTGTGTATGTGTGTGTGTGCGTGTGTTTTGTATGTATGTGTGTGTGTGTGTGTGTGTGTGTGTGTGTGTACCCATGTTTCCACAGGTTTGGTTGCCTAAATCACCATAAGGCAACCATCCACACGTGGATGGCAACCTAAACTCTGGATGGCAACCTAATTGTGTGGATGGTCGCTTCATTTAACACCGTTAAATTGACTTTTTTGACGGAAAGAATGTCATAACAATGTTCAAAATGACATTCTTTCCGTCCACACGTGTGGATGGTTGCCTTATGGTTAAATTGACACCGTTAAATTGACTTTTTTGACGGAAAGAATGTCATAACAATGTTCAAAATGACATTCTTTCCGTCCTCTATAGGCGACGAAATAGGTCAAATTTTGTGCATTTTTTAGTGCAAAATTCTTCGATGCCGGAGCGAGTACTGCACCCAGTGCTGTTGTAGTGCAAGTGCACTAGAAAGGCACTACACCCAGTGCCGCCTCTTAGGTAACCATCCACACTTTAGGTGCGTGTGTGTGCGTGTGTGTGCAGAAGTCAAGAGATTCATGATTAACTGCCACAAGGAATACACATGCTGTTTGGATCCTACATTTTTGTTCGTAAGTGCTCTCAGTATACTGTCTTGTTAGTGATCATATTCACCACTACAGTTGTGTTTATGCTTTTACATGGGTTGATGGTACCCTTTATCTACTACACATACAAAATCAACAGCCTGCTGCCGACTGGATTTTGTTGTTGAATTAATTCTGCATGCAACACTTAAGAATTAGATGAAGTCAAAGTGATGTAATTCGAAAACACAAGGCTTCGACACGCATAACTTGCCTGCTACAGCTTTCATTATATTTTGAATTTAATGAAGGCTGTAACATGCAAGTTATTTGGTCGTAGCCTTGTTGTTTCGAACTAGAAAACTTTGAATTGATCTATTTCCGTCAATTTTACATAAAGAGCAATCAAAATCACAAGGTGCAGGAAGCATAACCGTCGCGATATTACCTTGAATGGTTGAAAACGACGTTAAACACCAAATAAAGAAAGAAAGAAAGAAAGTAAGCATAAGCTCATCTACGTCTCAATTACACGAAGTGTGTGCTTGGGTGCAATCCATAATAATAAAACAGCTTTGAATGCAAGGTTTGGTGTCTAACAGCAACATGTGTTTCAAGAAGTCTTTGGATACGGGCACTGTGAGCTATATTTTTAATGAGCGCTTTAATGCAGCAAAAAGAGAAATATATGAGGTACATGTTAGACACCAACTTTACTTACATCATGCATTTTGGGAAGCTGTTTAAGTGATATTTCTTGACCTACTACCCTTCGTTTTTACAATTAGTTAAGTTTTTACTATTTTTTTTTACATAGACGGGGGAATCGAGACGAGGGTGTGGTGTATGTGTGTCTGTGTGTGCGTGTGCGTGTGCGTGTGTGTGTGTGTGTGTGTGTGTGTGTGTTTGTGTGTGTGTGTGTGTGTGTGTGTGTAGAGCGATTCAGAGAAAACTACTGCACCGATCTTCATCAAACTTTACATGAAAGTTCCTGGGTATAATATCCCCAGACGTTTTTTCTTTGTTTGGATAAATGTTTTTGATGACGTTATATCCGGCTTTTTGTAAAAGTTGAGGCCGCAGTGTCACGCCCTCATTTTTCAACCAAACTGGTTGAAATTTTGGTCAAGCAATTTTTGACGAAGTCCGGACTATGGGATTGCATTGCAGCTCGGAAATAAAAAACATAGTTAATTAGTTTGCTCATTAAAGTTGTCATTCCGAATCTAAAAATATATACATAATTATGTCATGTTTACTCTTAAAATGTGATCACAATTAACGAAAGTAGGCTAATTAGTACTACGATTACAATTTCAAAAATCACTCCAAAAATGATTTTATCTGATTCTTTATCATTTCTTGATTCCAAAAACATATAGATATGATTATGTGGTAATCAGAACAAACTCATAAAGTTAAAAAAGAATACAAAAAAGCGCGCTTTCCTGCTTTGCACAATACCGCGCTGTACTGGCCAGTCAATTTCACTTCGTTCTGCACGTGAAAAGTGAGCGATATCCTTGTCACGGGGATTGACGAAGCTGTATTGTCTAGGTAAAAAAAATGCAGTGCGTTCAGTTTCATTCTGTGAGTTCGACAGCCTGCCTAAATGTAGTAATTTCGCCTTATACTTACGCGACTTGTTTTTCTTTTTAGATCACTACGTACCAGCATTTCCCCTTTTGAAGCTGTCAAAGTTCAGACGGTAGTTGTCGCTGCTGTCGCTGATGGAGAAGTTGTTGTAGGTGGCGTAACCTTTTGTTCCGTTCCACATCATCAGGTCCACGCGTAGTTCATACTGCTGTCTGGACGTCAACATGTGCAGGGCGTCAAGACCTGGAAAGTATCAACACACACAGTTCATACTTCTGTCTGGACGTCAACATGTGCAGGGCGTCAAGACCTGGAAAGTATCAACACACACAGTTCACTTTCCCTTCGTTCGACACCCTGTCACCAAATGTCGCGCCCGGCGGGGGTATTGGGTTGGAGTGAGAGGAGGGGTGGGGGGGGGGGGGGATTGAAAGGGTATTGAGCAGTTCGTATTGTTTCCTGTTGTAAACACAGATGTGACGTGGGGTACGTTTGTCAGTACAACCTATGTGTATTTCTGTTATATCTCCTACGCACACCATTTGTAAGAATGTGTGCACGCGACTCATCTCGTTGTATGATCCAATTGACTGAATGTTTGACTGTGTGAGACAAAAGGCTTACCTAGCCAAAAGTTGCACGTCAAGTCACCAAAGCCGTTCTCATATTCCGTCCAGTTTCTATAGAAATCCAGTGAACCATCAATTCGACGTTGAAACACCTGTGAATTGTAAACAAAAACAAGTCGCGTGAAGCGATATAAAAACATTTTGTCAAGATCAACACCACAAACCAATCATCGCCGAGACTTCATTCAGATAGTCTCGGCTAACCATATCGAAGAACAAGACGGGTCACGCTCGCCGCCGCGAAGCACGCGTCCGTAGAACTTATTGAACCTGTTTTCTTTCATTCTAAGTACATTTGTAGAGTACACATGACATATCTATATATATTTTTGAATTCAGCAGAAGATAAGGAATACAATGCAATGATTTTTAAATCTGTTTGCGGAAAATCAGTTTTAATGACAACTTTAAGTAGCAAACTCATTAATTAATTTTTAAGCCTCCAAGCTGAAATGCATTACCAAAGTCTGGGCTTCGTCGAAGATTACATGACCAAAATTTCAACCAATTTGGTTAAAAAATGAGAGCGTGACAGTGCTGCCTCAACGTTCACAAAAAGCCGGATATGACGTCATTAAAGACATTTATCAAAAAATTAAAAATAACGTCTGGGGATATTATACTCAGAAACTATCATGTAAAGTTTCATGAAGATCGGTCCAGTAGTTTTCTCAGAATCACTTTACACACACACACACACACACACACACACACACACACACACACACACACACATACATACACACACACACACACACTCAAACACACACACACACACACACACACACACACACACACACACACACACACACACACACACACACACACACACACAAGGTATTGCACCTCGCTCATAGCGGATTGAAAGTATGTCAAATACACAGGTAAGTAGCCGTGGGTAAGTATACTTCGATACTTCGAAAGTGTACCTTGGCCGGGCTGTCTGCGGAGCATCCGCAAATCTCGTCTCTACAATGCACTTTGAAAGTGGACTCTGGTCCAGCTGACAGCATCCGACACTCGCAGCCAATCAAAAACTGCAGAGCGTTTGCAGAGCAACTGACACGCCCCCTTGACGACAATCCCCCCCCCCCACCCCTCCTCTTTCCACCGTCCGTCCTACAAAATAAAAGCAAAACAAAGTTACTCTTTGTCAGATCATTGATATATATTAGACAGGATCACCAACTCCGCGCGTGCGCTAGCGGCACTGAAGTTGCCGAAATAATTGTGCCGCCCAGTTCGTTTTGTTTACAGGCAAATCAAGGAAAACAAAAACAAGAGTGAGACATGTTTAGCATGAACACATACGTATACTTTTTAAAAGGGATATACCGTTACATTTCTTCTGCTGGGGAAAAACATTTTAAAATGCAATGTTTTGTAATGGTTTCCCAGTGAAAAGACGACGCAAGGGAGTTAACTACCGTAACATCCCTTAGGCTTGGTGGGCGGAATTGCGGTTGGGTGACCGTGTTACGTGTCAATTCTTCCGTGTACCTAGCACTGATAATCAGTGTAGGGTTAGACACTGTTTATCAGTGCAAAAACTGTTGTTTTTGTTTCGTGGTTGAACTTAATCTCACCGTTTTTTCGGTGATTGTTGTATTTCAGTGCAACAAGTCGATTCGATGAAGAAAAGTTCCCTGTGTTATATTGCTTTTGTTGCCTGGTATGGCGGGTGTTGTTTATCACTTGATCTGTTAACATGTTTTAACAATTGTGTTCAGTTCATCTGGTATATTCTCTTTCCATGAGTTTTAATAGGAATAAATCAGTTTCCTTGTTCTGTGTGGTTATGTTATTGTTGGTGCGGATGTATCTGGTCAATTCCCATTTCACAAGGCATTAGAAGACGCTGGGGGGGGGGGGGGGGTGGGCAGATTCCCGGTGGAGATATTGGAATGTTTCTGTAGATTTCCTGTGTGTTTTCAGCTCCAGTATTTTATTGGACTAGAATCTAGGGGGTCCTTGACGTCCTCACAGGAAATTTTCCTTTTAGGGACATGAGTTGATGATACTCTAAAACAAGTCGCGTAAGGCGAAAATACAACATTTAGTCAAGTAGCTGTCGAACTCACAGAATGAAACTGAACGCAATGACCGTATACTCGTAGCATCGTCAGTCCACCGCTCATGCTCATGGCAAAGGCAGTGAAATTGACAAAAAGTGTGGTTGAGTAGTTGCGCTGAGAAGGATAGCACGCTTTTCTATACCTCTCTTCGTTTTGACTCTCTGAGCGTGTTTTTAATCCAAACATATCATATCTATATGTTTTTGGAATCAGGAACCGACAAGGAATAAGATGAAAGTGTTTTTAAATTGATTTCGAAAATTTAATTTTGATAATAATTTTTATATTTTTAATTTTCAGAGCTTGATTTTAATCCAAATATAACATATTTATATGTTTTTGGAATCAGAAAATGATGGAGAATAAGATAAACGTAAATTTGGATCATTGTATAATTTTTTTTTATTTTATTTTTTTAAATTTTCAGATTTTTAATGACCAAAGTCATTAATTAATCTTTAAGCCACCACGCTGAAATGCAATACCGAAGTCCGGGCTTCGTCGAAGACTACTTGACCAAAATTTCAACCAATTTGGTTGAAAAATGAGAGCGTGACAGTGCCGCCTCAACTTTCACGAAAAGCCGGATATGACGTCATCAAAGACATTTATCGAAAAAAAGAAAAACATGTTCGGGGATATCAATCCCAGGAACTCTCATGTAAAATTTCATAAAGATCGGTCCAGTAGTTTAGTCCGAATCGCTCTACACGCACGCACGCACGCACACACACACAAACAAGTACACACACACACACACACACATACACCACGACCCTCGTTTCGATTCCCCCTCTGTGTAAAAACCAAGTCGCGTAAGGCGAAATTACTACATTTAGTCAAGCTGTGGAATTCACAGAATGAAACTGAACGTAGTCCATCGCTAGTGCAAAAGGCAGTGAAAGTGACGAGCCTGTTTGGCGCGGTAGCGGTTGCGCTGTGCCTCATAGCACGCTTTACAGTACCTCTCTTCGTTTTAACTTTCTGAGCGTGTTTTTAATCCAAACATATCATATCTATATGTTTTTGGAATCAGGAACCGACAAGGAATAAGATGAAATAGTTTTTAAAACGATTTCGGAAATTTAATTTTGATAATAATTTTTATATTTTTAATTTTCAGAGCTTGTTTTTAATCCAAATATAACATATTTATATGTTTTTGGAATCAGAAATTGATGAAAAATAAGATGAACGTAAATTTAAATCGTTTTATAAAAACAATATTTTTTTTTACAATTTTCAGATTTTTAATGACCAAAGTCATTAATTCATTTTTAAGCCACCAAACTGAAATGCAATACCGAAATCCGGCCTTCGTCGAAGACTGCTTGGCCAAAATTTCAATCAATTTGATTGAAAAATGAGGGTGTGACAGTGCCGCCTCAACTTTTACAAAAAGCCGGATATGACGTCATCAAAGACATTTATCGAAAAAAAGAAAAACAAGTCCGGGAATATCATTCCCATGAACTCTCATGTCAAATTTCATACAGATCGGTCCAGTAGTTTAGTCTACACACACACACACACACACACACACACACACACATAATCACACACACACACACACAGTCACACACACACACCCGCACATACACCACGACCCTCGTCTCGATTTTCCCTCTATGTTAAAACATTTAGTCAAAACTTGACTAAATTTAACAAGTCGCGTAAGGCGAAAATACAACATTTAGTCAAGTAGCTGTCGAACTCACAGAATGAAACTGAACGCAACGCAACGCAGCAAGACCGTATACTCGTAGCATCGTCACTCCACCGCCCGTGGCAAAGGCAGTGCCAGTGGAATTGACAAGAAGAGCGGGGTATTCGTTGCGCTGAGAAGGATAGCACTCTTTTCTGTAGCTCTCTTCGTTTTAACTTTCTGAGCGTGTTTTTAATCCAAACATATCATATGTATATGTTTTTGGAATCAGGAACCGACAAGGAATAAGATGAAAGTGTTTTTAAATTGATTTAAAAAATAAATTGATAATAATCTTTATATATTTAATTTTCAGAGCTTGTTGTTAATCCAAATATAACATATTTATATGTTTTTGGAATCAGCAAATGATGGAGAATAAGATGAACGTAAATTTGGATCGTTTTATAAAAAAAATATTTTTTTTACAATTTTCAGATTTTTAATGACCAAAGTCATTAATTAATTTTTAAGCCACCAAGCTGAAATGCAATACCGAAGTCCGGGCTTCGTCGAAGATTACTTGACCAAAATTTCAACCAATTTGGTTGAAAAATGAGGGCGTGACAGTGCCGCCTCAACTTTCACGAAAAGCCGGATATGACGTCATCAAAGACATTTATCAAAAAATGAAAAAAACGTCTGAGGATATCATACCCAGGAACTCTCATGTAAAATTTCATAAAGATCGGCCCAGTAGTTTAGTCTGAATCGCTCTACACACACACACACAGACAGACAGACAGACAGACACACACACACACACACGCACATACACCACGACCCTCGTCTCGATTCCCCCCTCTATGTTAAAACATTTA
>NC_090257.1:27158580-27163580 GCF_037325665.1 Littorina saxatilis
CGTCGGATTGCAGTCTGTTGTCGAAGAAACTGAGTGAAAAGAAGGGGAACTACTCTTGTCGCTAGACAAAGTATGCGTTACTTGCCTTGGGAAATTGCTTGTGATGAACGTTTGAGCACGGCAGATCTAGATTCAGAAAACAACCGAACTCATGGATTTTATATGGAGATTCATGTGTTCATGCCTGTAGTTGTTAATTTAAATGCGGTATGTTTGTATTGTTTGCTCCAGAGATGTATATTTCGTACATTAGAGCGTTCGGAACTTTTCAGTCGCAAAAAGTAGTACCGAAACAGAACAACTTCTCAACCCATTGCACTATCGAGGATTCAGGCTGTTGCTGGGTCGTTATTTGTTTGGTTGCTGGGTCATTTTCGAAAAATAACTAGCCCTACAAGTTTACAGAGGTAAAGAAGCAGAGGGGGGAATAAGGGCTTGTAAAGAGGTCTTGGCGAATCCTTGAAAAATACAAACTGTACAGTTACGACAATGTTATGGTCGGCCTATAGTCACCACAACAATGAAGGATCGCCTCATCCAAATGAAAGTCATGCAGCAAAATACGGTTACTGAAAAGGCAGCAGGCATCGACCATGAGCTGCCACCTCACACTGTTGTCAGTAATCAAAGTGATACAAACAGCTTACACGCTTTCAACTTCAGTGAAAGACGCCCAGTCCGCAAAACAACATTAACTGCCAACCATCCAGCTGCCCACCGAGCCTGGTGCACGCAACGTGTGAGGTGGTTACGTCATCGTAAGGCTCAGTTCTTGTTAACAGATGGGTCCCGCCTCTTCTTGGATCCTGCTGATGAACGGATCAGAGTCTGGAGGCGTCGTAGAGAGCGCTTTGCAGATGGCGCTGTTCTAGAACGAAATCGTTTGATAGGGGCTCTGTGATGGTCCAGGGAGAGATCACGTTATGTCGTAGAACATCTCACTACCAATTAGTGGGAGATTAACTTGTGATCGCTGCCGGCATGAGATTTTACAAATTTTCGTTGTAAGAAATACTACTGAGGTGCGTTGCATAGAGCAGGCGTTTTGTTCGCGAAGAGACAAAAAGTTTTCATGTTGTAGGAAACGCTATGTTCGCGGCGAACTGTTCGCGGCAAACTCAATTCTACCCTCTCTACCTATTTTCAAGTAAATGGACCCATCTCTTCGCTGACAGCCGAGTCAATGCATGCATATTGGGGGCGATCATGCGAACAGTCACTTTGTACTTGGAACAGCCCTCCCTATCCGCACTGACCAAAGTAGACGAGTCCAATCGCTTACAGCTCAGTCCATGAGTACATTTTAGGGGTGACGGTATGCATTGGCCCTCAGGCGGATATCTGTGTGTGTGTGTGTGTTTGAGTTTCGTATCCCACGTGGGCCTTTCCTTTTCTTTTTTTTTGGTGGTCAGATTTGACAGTTAGATTTCTTGTCGAGTCCGTGGAAAAGTGTTGTGGTCTTCATTTCATTCAATAAAGGTGAATGTTTGGGAGTAAAAAGCCCGTGTGCGCTCTCTCTCTCTCTCTCTCTCTCTCTCTCTCTCTCTCTCTCTCTCTCTCTCTCTCTCTCTCTCTCTCTCTCTCTCTCTCTCTCTCTCTTTCTCTCTCTTTCTCTCTCTCTCCGTGTCTCTGTCTCTCTTTCTCTCTCTGTTCATCTGTCTGTCTCTCTCTCCCTTTCTTTCTCTTTCTCGATCTCTCTATCTGTCTCTCTCTCGCCCCCCTCGCCCTTCCGCACACACGCGCGCGTTAACACACACACACACACACACACACACACACACACACACACACACACACACATACACACACACACATACACATACAAACAAACACACACACACACACGCACAGACACACAGACACAGACACACACACACACACAGGCACACAAACACACACACAAGCACACAAACACACACACACACATATGTTTACATACACACATACACACGCGCGCACACACTCACTCTCACACATTAACATAAATTATCAGTGACACACACATAAACACGCACGCAAACACACAAACACACACACACACACACACACACACACACACACACACACACACACAGCCATTGCCATTCGCACACGCAAACAAGCAAATACACCCTCACACTTCATTGCACGCAGATATGAAGGTAGGGGAGAGAGAGAGAGAGAGAGAGAGAGAGAGAGAGAGAGAGAGAGAGAGAGAGAGAGAGAGAGAGAGAGAGAGAGAGAGAGAGAGAGAGTGAGAAAGAGAGAGAGAGAGCACCCATTGCACACCGGTACGACCGAACTAAGGTAACGTTAAATTACTGTTGTGCAGCGGGTTGAAAGAATACCCTATACCTCGGAGATATACCTTCACTCGGTCTCAACGACGTCACGTGACATTTTTTTTTTCTTTTTTTTTTCTTCTTGTTCCTTTTTATATTTAGTGAAGTTTTGACTAAATATTTTAACATCGAGGGGGAATCGAAACGAGGGTCGTGGTGTATGTGCGTGTGTCTGTGTGTCTGTGTGTCTGTGTGTGTGTGTAGAGCGATTCAGACTAAACTACTGGACCGATCTTTATGAAATTTGACATGAGAGTTCCTGGGTATGAAATCCCCGAATGTTTTTTTCATTTTTTTGATAAATGTCTTTGATGACGTCATATCCGGCTTTTCGTGAAAGTTGAGGCGGCACTGTCACGCCCTCATTTTTCAACCAAATTGGTTGAAATTTTGGTCAAGTACTCTTCGACGAAGCCCGGGGTTCGGTATTGCATTTCAGCTTGGTGGCTTAAAAATTAATTAATGACTTTGGTCATTAAAAATCTGAAAATTGTAAAAAAAAATAAAAATTTATAAAACGATCCAAATTTACGTTTATCTTATTTTCCATCAATTGCTGATTCCAAAAACATATAAATATGTTATATTCGGATTAAAAACAAGCTCTGAAAATTAAATATATAAAAATTATTATGAAATTTTTTTTTTCGAAATCAATTTAAAAACACTTTCATCTTATTCCTTGTCGGTTCCTGATTCCAAAAATATATAGATATGATATGTTTGGATTAAAAACACGCTCAGAAAGTTAAAACGAAGAGATGTACAGAAAAGCGTGCTATGCACCACTACCCCGCTCTTCTTGTCAATTTCACTGCCTATGCCGTGAGCGGTGGACCACGAGTATACGGTCTTGCTGCGTTGCATTGCGTTCAGTTTCATTCTGTGAGTTCGACAGCTACTTGACTAAATATTGTATTTTCGCCTTACGCGACTTGTTTTCTTTTTACCTTATTTCTAAGACAGTCTCTTTCTCTGACCATACGGTTAACCCATTTGATTGTTCCAGTCCGTCTTCCGAAGCCAACCACCACTTGCGATGGGCTTGTAAGCTGTAAGGAATTACTGTAATCTCAGACCCGGCGCCTGTCGCGAAAGGTATCCGCTAGGAAGCAAAGCAAAATCTGAAAGTTAACAAACTTCTTCGCTCAAATATCACAACTTTGCAGAAGAGCATGACTTTTCACCAACTCTCACAGCTCAATTCTATCAATGTTTGTCGGTGCTCCAGCACGTTTACTTCAGGAGATTTTTCTCTTGGTTTAAACATAAGTTTATTTTAACAAGCAAATACACCCTCACACTTCATTGCACGCAGATATGAAGGTGGGGGAGAGAGAGAGAGAGAGAGAGAGAGAGAGAGAGAGAGAGAGAGAGAGAGAGAGAGAGACAGACAGAGAGACAGAGAGACAGAGAGACAGAGAAAGAGAGAGAGAGAGAGAGTGAGAAAGAGAGAGAGAGAGCACCCATTGCACACCGGTACGACCGAACTAAGGTAACGTTAAATTACTGTTGTGCAGCGGGTTGAAAGAATACCCTATACCTCGGAGATATACCTTCACTCGGTCTCAATGACGTCACGTGACATGTTATATGGTGGAAGAGAATGCTGTCGCTTATTTTCCTTTTGAGGATGAGGGTTTAACATGGATCGGGAACTTACAGGACAACCGCGGCTGTGCTTGCAAGTTTGGATAGTTCTTTCCGTGACTGAGCATCGTTTCAGTCTTACCGAACTGAGGGTGGAAAATAAGCGACACGCACACACACACACACACACACGCACGCACACACACACACTTACTACACACACGCACACACACACACACACACATACATACTCGCACAATCACACGCGCGTGCGCGCGCATACAAACACACACAGACACACAGACACACAAACACACACATGTATGCACACACACACATGCGCACACGCGCACTCACTCACACACATTAGAATGCATACGCATATATATACACACACACATGCCCAACCACACACACAAACACACACACACGCGCGCGCACAAACACTCTCACACAGACACACACACACAACCTTATACACACACACACACACACACACACACACACACACACACACACACACACACACGCAAATACACACATGTATTTATGTGTGTTTGCGCGCGCGCGCGTGTGTATGTGTGTGTGTTTGTGTGTGTGTGTATGTGTATGTGTGTGTGTGTGTGTGTGTGTGTGTGTGTGTGCGTGTGTGTGTGTGTGTGTGTGTGTGCAGTGTGTGTGAGTGAGAGAGAGAGAAAGAAAGGAAGAAAGAGAGAGAGAGAGAGTCAACCGGAAAGCTCAGTACAGTGCAATAGTTTCTGGCGTGCCACCTCTCAGGTACGTTACAGAATGCTCCCCGCAAACCCCCGTTTCCTAGACCATTCTCGGCAAGCGGTCGCCATTGTTACGCTTCAGTGACCCCAGACAATGGTACTCGTACCGAGCGCTTGCTAACGCTCGCGAGCGCCACAACAAAACTATGCGTTGCCTAGAAAACGTTCGCAAACGTTCTGTGGCGCTCTGCCTATGCAACGCACCCCTGTTGTGAATTTGAAATCAGAGGATTGTCTAGAGTAACAAGCACTAGCGTTGTTTTCACTGGCGTATTTGACGTGAAATTTTCTGGAGACAGTCCTCAGTTCTTCAATA
>NC_090257.1:27168580-27201080 GCF_037325665.1 Littorina saxatilis
TAGTAAACATTATTCAAATACATTAACATAAAAATGTCACTTTTCATCTTTTGTGTGAAGGGTACCCCAGGCTGATTTCCTGCACCATGGATGTAGAGGAGGCCAGACAGTCTGCTTCTCATTCCAGCTGTGTTGCGTTTTTTTCTGCTCGTGAAGTGTATCGCCACATTGCCAAAGCCATTGGCCAAGAAAAGTCACCCTGTCTGCCCATTTTGCATAGCCTTACAGGCTGCGACACTATGTCGTTCTTCAATGGTAATGGGGAAACAGAAGGCTTGGGAAGTATGGCAAGCATTTGAAGACGTCACTCAAACTTTCTTCAGGTTGTCTGCTCCTCTTTGTAAGCTGAGTACCACTGACAGGGCAGCACAAGAGCTTTTTGGTGTACATTTGTTGGACAAACCAGCAACGTACTGGGTGTAAACTGTGCTAGACGGTACCTCTTCAGTAAAAAGAGCTGCCAAATTGACCATAATCCCCTTACAAGTGAGGTGCTGCTGCAGGACATGAGATTGAGAAGAGCCATCTACCTATTAGACTACCCAACTCTGTGGGCTGGCAGTTCAAGGCTGGAAAGTGGGAGTCATTCTGGACGAGCTTTCAGGAGGTATCCAGCTTGTGCCGAGAACATGAGGTGTGCCTGCAAGAAGAGCTGTACAACAAAACGCTGCAAATGCTGCAAAGAAGGACTGCAGAGCACAGCTCTCTGCAAATGTGCTTGCATGCCTGTGAAAACTGTCAGCATCTAAACTAGCTGTGCAAAATATTATTGCACCCAATATTATTTTCATACCCCAAGTCAAACTTTTATTCCTGTGTCATTTTATTCAAACTGTCTATGCCATTAAAGGCTCGCATCTTCGCTATCTGGCACATTTTTTTTTACATCATCATTTACGCCGTCGACAATTCCTGAGGCACAACTGGGTCACTGTTGTATACGAAGAGAAAGTCAACTTGATTATCCATCCAGAACAGGTTTTATTTCGCCATCTTGCATATTTCTAGTGTTGTGCCATTGTACCTACTGATTAATTTGTCGATCTCACGGATGAGATGTTTATGTGTCAAATTTGAGGGATACCCAAGTCAACTAAAATCCATGTATTTTAGCAATGACTTCTTCTTCTTCTTCTTCTTGGCGTTCGCAGAGGTTACACAATCAGTCCAGCACTGGTGATAAATGTTGTCGTTTTCTCCAACTCCTGTCGACTGCCGTATAGTTTGGTCTGCAAGGGAGTTGGTGACGGCCACACTTCTTTTCGTTCCTCATCTAGTAAGGGACATCGCTGTAAGATGTGTTCCGCTGTTTGGTCCTCTTGACCGCAGGCACAGGTTGGTGATGGCGCCAGCTTGAACTTTCGGTTCATGTGAGCATTGAGCCTGTTGTGGCCAGTACGCAGCCTGATGAGGTTGACTTGCTGCTCTCTGGACATTGTGTGGTAGTCATCTCTGTTTGTCCTTGGCCTCATCAATGCCTTGATGATTGTCTTCTGCTCACTAAAGCTGACACTGTTTTCAGGTTGGTCTTCCATGGCTCCTTCTTTTGCCAGCTCATCTGCCCTTTCATTTCCTGGTATCCCACAGTGTGCTGGTATCCACTGGAGGACAACTCTTCTGGTTTGTCTGACCATCTGTAATGCTTTGGCCAGCTGTGGGAGTTTGTCGTTCTCTAGGGCCTGAAGGACTGAAAGGGCGTCCGAGAGGAAGACAACTTGGTAGCAAGGGTCTGCGGAGTCCTGAACGAAGGAGGCGGCCTGCATGAGAGCTTCTGCTTCTGCTTTATAGTTTGTGCAGTGTTTGCCAGTGGCAACGCTGGATGTAGCTGTATGTCCCCCAGGGAACTGGATGAGAATGCCTGCACCTCCATTGAGCACGGCGTTAGTTGCTGATCCATCGGTGTATACATGGATCCACGCCTCTTTTGGGTACTGTTCGTCGATCAGGGCTAAGGTGAGTGCCTGTCGAGCTGTGTCATTCTGATCTTCTCCTGAGGTAACATGTGGAACACTGGTGCAGATCTGGATGCCTGGTTTCTCTGTTGCCTTGGGGGTTTCCTCTTCTTCTTGAGTCAGAGGTAGAGTGTTCTGTGGAAGGACTTCCCTGTACTGTCGAGAAAGTCTCTTGCTCTCGTGTACAAAACTGCTCCGTTTAAGCCGGTTCTTGGTGAGGTTGCTCAGTCTGTGCTTCATGGGGTGGTCGGGTAGGCACTTGAGCTTCTCGGCCTGTACCATAGTCTTGGCTTCTCTTCTCTGACAGAGGGGTTGGATGGTGGTAAGCTTCTCCATTTCCTTGATAGGCGTGGATTTCATTGCACCAGTGATGAGTCGGAGGGCCTGGTTTTGCACACGGTCAAGGTTCTGCAGGTTTGTCTTGGCTGAGGTTGACCACGCTGTGGAGCCGTACTCGAGGTGGGGTCTGATTGTTCCCTGGTATACTGTCTTCAGTATCTTCTCGTTCGCTCCCCAGGTGGTACCTGCCAGCTTGACAGCAATGACCAAGTGGGTTGCGTTGAAACTTTCAGGAATGCGTGTCTACACACGAGGCGTAGTTCAACCGTTTGAGTACACTTTCAAATCTTCACTAAATAATATTTAAAAAAAAAACTGCCACAAGTTTGTTGACTTACATCCCACATATTTTTGACTTCGCATGTATATATATGGGATAGAGCCACTTGTTAATTGTTTCTTGATCACAAAAGCACTAATAAAAAAATTGCTCCAGGGGCTTGCAACGTGGTACAACATATGACCTTACTGGGAGAATACAAGTTTCCAGTATTAACATTTCTTACATACTGCTTGACTAAAATCTTTACATTGACTATATTCTATACAAGAAACACTTAACAAGGGTAAAAGGAGAAACAGAATCCGTTAGTCGCCTCTTACGACATGCTGGGGAGCATCGGGGAAATTCTTCCCCCTAACCCGCGGGGTTTTTTGGCAGTACTTGAAACAACCATCTGGCAATCTCCCGTACGCCTACACCGTCTTAGAACCACCCTATGGCTCTTCCTCTGTCCAGCAGGCTTAACTTCTGTCGCCCGACCATCGTGATGTTGTGCCCTGGTCCGCCCAGGCCCTGGCTTTTATTGAGTAACCAGTGACCAGTTTTCACAGTCAAAGCATCAAGCTTCCACGTGCAGTGCATCATTTTGTCAGAAACACGCTATAGAAAAAATGGTGAGTCAGCATAAAACGGTAACATTTTCCAACTTTTCACCCATTTTCAACGCTCAGCCACTGACGCCCGAGTAGCACGTGCAGCACACCAAGCCTGTACAACAAAGGCAGGAGTCCAGTCTGTGCGTGTGTGTAAGATCAGCGTTGTAGCTTGCAAAGTTTTGACAATAGCATCGATTTGCAAAAACACATGAAAATGAAGGGTGTTCCCTAACTTTTTGTGAGTAGTTTATTATAAATCAAACAGAAATAAAGTCTTAGAGAACTACAATAATTATTGTTGCCGTCAAAACCTTGCAAGGCCTCAACAACTGACAAAGCTGTGTGTGGAAGAATGTGGAAGTTACCGGTCGATCGATCGGCCCATGTCTGCCAGTTGCGGTAAGGTATAATATTAATAGCACTAAATTCACTGACGGAGCAATGAAGAGTTTGTGGTGTGGTGGTAAAACGTCCGGAAAGGCGTTCGGCTACGGCGAAAGCGGTCCGGGTTCGATTCCGCATGGGCGGATTATCTATTCTTTTGTGTGTTAAATTCTTGTTTATTATTATTATGAACGTTTTGATGTTTTGTTTTACTCTAATTAATTTTTTGATGTTTAAAATAATAAATTAATTAATTAATTAATTTTTTTGTAAAACCTAGGCCTGCGACCAGGGGGGGGGGGGGGGGAAGTATACCACTACCATTTGAGAATCAGACCAAATGAGAATTGAACCATTTGAGAACATCCTTTTTGTTCAATCACTACATCGAAGGCCTGCGGCCCAGGGGGGTTCACATGGTTTGTTTGTTTGTTTGTTTCAGACCCACACCCATTTCACATTTAAACCATTTGTCGGCCCCCTGTCGATATTTATCGACTAAGTTCCTTGTCAGTTTTATTTTGGGGGTACCCTTATTTGAGCGGCGGTCAAATAACCTATGTAAAGGCCACCTTTTATCTTAAAAGTGTTCCAGTTAGCCAAGTTGAGTGCCCTCAATAGCATACATTGAATACAACAGCACAGGAATGAATGTTTTCGTTTTGGTATGAAAATTGGTGCAATATATTTATTTTTGCACAGTTTAGGTAATCCACAAATTCTTCAACCCTGCCACCCACACCGTCCAATCATTCTCTGCACCAACAATACATGTATTGTTTTGTTTAAAAATGTTTTTGTGTTAGTTTCTATTGCAAGAGAATGTCTTGTAGCATCAAAAATGCCTAAATACCCTTTTTATTGGCGGCCATTTTGAAAATTGTTAAAAAACTACTGATTTCTTAATTTTTTCACGGTGGCTCTGTATCAGGTTTTGTTAACCAAAAGCAAATGTCCATTTACGCCAAATTTGCTGTTAATCACATGAAATATGCCTAACATACCCAACCGTTTACACTGGCGGCCATTTTGAACAATTGTTTAAGAACTACCCATTTTTAAATTTTTCGCGGTGGCTCTGTATCAGGTTTTGTTAAGCACATACAACTCTTCATATTTGCAAAATTTGGTGTTTGTTGCATGACTTGAATAATTTTGCAACACACAAGCCCCACTACCTATTATGGAAAGAAAAATGTTTTCTGTCTGAATTATTTATTATTCCGCCCATTATGGTTTTTTTCTCCCGAGGTTCTACAGAGAATGTTAAGGCCACCTGGTAAAGGAAGAGTTTCCACCATAGAGCTGTGTCTATTTTGAGAAACAGAAGTAGACCGTGAATAGCATTGCTAAGTCAAGACTTCAAGAGCGCTTCTGGTGCAAGACTCAGAAAATATGTTTCCATTCCATTTTTGCACTTCTATTTTTGTTGTTTCTGCTTAGTTTTAGAGGAATGTAGATAATTATGTTGTTTTCTATTCTTGTGAACTTTGCAGTTTTCTGATCACTGATATTCTTTTATGGGAGTTTTTCCTTCGCTTCGATCTAAGGTGATTTTCTCGTGTTTCATTCGTTTTGCTTCATCGTTTTGAGTTGAGAAGATGAGAGAATATACATGGATTGCTTGCTCTTTGAACAGTGTAGTATGCAAGGGATTGTCAGGATGTTACAGTGTATATTTTCAGCTCAGTGTCAAACTGCTATGCTGTCATGTGGCTGAGGGCGTGTCTGACTTAGGATGGTGTCGCACATTGCCTTGAGGTTGAGGTGTGTTTCAGTCGAACTGCAGCATGATGTGCACTTTGATTGTAACATTTTTTTTCATCATTGTGTTACATGCCTTTGGACTTATTAAACCTGGGTTGATCTTTGGTTTTTATTTTCTTATGCAGTTGTATTTTTTTGGTGATTTGTACAGCACGCAAAGTTTTGGCGCGTGTCAGTCATCTCTGGTTTTTCACTTTCATGTGTAAACTTTGCAGTACAGGCGCCTAGCATAGACTTAAACAAGTTGCGTAAGGCGAAATCACTACATTTAGTCAAGATGTCGAACTCACAGAATGAAACTGAACGCATTGCATTTTTTTCACCAAGACCGTATAGCATCGTCAGTCCCCCGCTCGTGGAAAACGGAGTGAAATTGACAAGCCAGTACAGCGCGGTAGTGGTTGCGCTGAGCAGGATAGCTCGCTTTTCTGTATCTCTATTCTTTTTAACTTTCTAAACTTGATTTTAATCCAAACATAACATATCTGTTATGTTTTTGGAATCAGAAACCAACAAGGAATCCGATGAAATTGTTTTTAAATCGATTTCGGAAATTTAATTTCAATCATAATGTTCATATTCTTAATTTTCTGAGCTTGTTTTTAATCCGAATATAAAATATTTATATGTTTTTGGAATCAGAAAATGATAAACAATAATATGACATTATGTTTATATCGTTTTATAAAAAAAGATTTTAATTACAATTTTCAGATTTGTAATGACCAAATTCATTAATTACTTGTTAAGCTTCCATAATGCAATACCAAAGTCCGGCCTATGTTGAAGATTGCTTGACCAAACTTTCAATCAATTTGCTTAAAAAGAATGAAGGCGTGACAGTGCCGCCTCAAGTTTCACAAAAATCCGGATATGACCTCATCAAAGACATCTATCGAACAAAAAATGTAAAAAATGTGAGGACATTATACCCAGAAAATCTCATGTGAAGTTTAATGAAGATCAGCCCAGTATTTTCCTCGGAATTTATTTGGTTCAGCTTTTGTGCCTAGTTGTGTTGTTTTGCCATTTCGAAGAAGACTGATGTCAGCCTCGTCAGAAACAGTAAAGGGCTTGTTTTCGCTTAATTTTTTATGGGCTATGTGGGTAAATTTTAAATTTTACATAAGTATTGATAACACATTTGCAAAAACGCGTGTGAAATATCATGGCGTTTTGATGAGTTTGGTGGAAGAGCTGGAACGTTTTAGAAAAGTTGTATTAATTTGTAATAACTATTTTCAGTACAGTTGCAAAAATTCAGTATTTTGCAAACTTCAACACATATAAATATTACAATTGGGGATCAATGTTGGTACAAAAGCAACAACGCGCTAGGGTGGTAGGGAAATGTGAATGCGAAACAACAATTTAACTTATTTATTAAATCCTGTATTTACTTGACTTGTGTATTTGTTTATTCATTTATTTATTTATTCATTTATTGATTGATTCATTGATTCATTCATTCATTCATTGCTGCTTGATTGATTGGTTAATTGATTAATTAATTAATTTCGCGTTAATTAATTAATTAATAAAAAATGTCAAAATTGATATCAGCATGAGCCTCCGATCCCTTTTCTCAAAATGTCTGTAATCATTTGCTAACAGTCGGCGTATTAGAAATTTATACTTATATTATTTGAACAGAAAGGGAAGAAGGGTTTTGAGATTCAGCGCCTGTGAAAATCACTATTGACACAAATAAACGCATTTGTTTTACATTTACTTTTCTCAAAAACTGCGATTTTTTTTATTAGGTTTGTAATGACTAATCTTGAATTAACAAACATGGTTTTCTTACACATTCGAGAAATGCATTGCTTTAACAAAATAGACACATATCTAGGGAAACAAACCTTACCAAACCAGCCCTCGTTAAAATATTCAGTCAATACGTAAAAAAAAAGAAAGAGACAATGATATATCGACAAAAATGAGAAATCACAAAACTTTCAAAATTGTTGCTCAATATTGATACACTTAATCATGAATCTCCTCGTCACTTCACACACACACACACACACACACACACACACACACACACACACACACACACACACACACGCAAACACGCGCGCACACACACACACACACACACACACACACACACACACACACACACACACACACACACACACACACACACACACACACACACACACACACGCGCACACACACAGACACACACACACACACACGCACACATAGCTGTGAATCACGCAATTAAAGGAATAATTTGCATGCATACACAATAAATTGTAGTTTATTCTCACGGTTTCGAATGATTAATATTGTTTTAGCTGTTCTTGTATTTTGGAAAACTCACCGTTATTTTCTTTTGAATACGACCTCGCTCCAGCAGAAGGTCTAGTATGTGAGTCTGACGTCATCACAGAAGCGTGACCTCTGCAGACCTTGTTGTCCAAGGTGAAGGCCATACAGGAGTCTTGCTGGTTACACATCAGGGCACACTGCGACTTGCTTCTTGCCGATGATTCAAAGACGACATCTTCCGTGAAAGCTTTGTCGTCAAGACCGACATGAATGTACGTGTGACTCCTCTGAGTGCCCGTGGCGCCCCCTAGCTTCCAGCTGACAGCAAGGAGGATCAACAGGGACATCATCTTTAGAGTGAAGTTACCCATGTGTTGAAGTAGAGTGAACAGTCCTGTTAAGTCCTACGAATGTGCCTAATACGACAAGGGGCGTTTTCTTTAAATGTCAGGAGTATATCCGATGACGTCAAATCCTCGTTTGAAAAGTCGTCTCAAATGAACGCAGTCAGATTCAGCTTTTAATAATTTGCGATTGTTCCCTTTGATTGTTTAAACTGTGGAAAAGGTAGGCGTCTTTGTCCTCCGTTGTTCTTAAACGAAATCTGGTTCTTCGGGCCAGTGAAACTGTCTGTGCTCGCGAGGGAACTGAGCTAAAACCTCTAGATGGTCTTTTTTTATTCATAAATGATGGCCTGATCGATTTGTGCGTGAATGCTCGCGGCAACACGCGAAAACCCGGATTGAAAAGAAATACACTCACCGACACAACAAAAGCAGCATCTTCGGGACTCTTGCTTGAGAATGTTGTATCCCACGAGTTGTCTGACTGGGGCCCCTTGGAAATCGCGAAAGGCGGAGAATGGAAAGTGGAACTAGACAAAACAAGACACTACCGTCTGACTTCCCTCTGTGTGGGGTTATTACCTTTCTGTATCGCGTATAGACGGAACATGTTCAGATGTTAACTTTTAATCGACACAAGCTCATAAATGACTGTACTACCATCGTTATCATTCCGGTATCTTATAAGTCCTTCTAAAAGTAAAGGTAAGGTGGGAAACGTGCAAACGAAAACAACGATTGTGTGGAGATAGTAGGATAAGTTGAAGCTGATTTCTGTAATTATCTGTTTGTCTAGTTGTTGCTGATGTTATCGTTGAGAAAAATGCTGTCCGAAGTGGGTTCAAGGAAACACACACAAACTCGTTAAGAAAGCAGAATTAGCTAAAATGTGGGTATTTTGGTTCCAATTTTGTGTTTTCCGTTTGGTTTGGTTGTTTGAGTTTGAATTTGGCCCAAATGATCAACACATACCTACTTTTCAGGAAACATTATTGTAATGTTGCCTATCTTTACTGGTTTTCTCACAAAAATAAATTTCGAATTTTCATGCATGGAAATATTTAAAAGAAAGCAATGTCTGATAATGTGAATGCTGGTCGATGTGAATGCGTGATATATTGTGTAAAAAATTCCATCTCACACGGCATAAAGCGCTTTGAACTTCGGATAAGGCGCTATATAAATAAAGAGAATAATAATAACTTGATAAGAAAGACCATACACACATCAGCAGCAGGACAACTTTCTCAGTTTACGCATTCATCATTTGCATGCCTTTCTTACCTAAACCATGAATACCGTTTTCACATGTATTGAGTGTTACGGAAAATAGGTCTACACCAAACGGGTGACTCTGCAGGCAGTTAGCATATATAGCCACCATTCTGCGAACCCGCCAACTCCCAGTCCCCATTCGTAACCCCCCCCCCCCCTCTCCTCCTTTTGCCCCATCCGTATTCGACCTAACCTTCTATCGCTTACGTCACGCATTCATTATTTCCAGAGAACACGGACCTTCCGTATTGCTTTCAAAGTCCTTGGTCTAAATTATAGAACAGAAATTCAATGCACAACAATGGCGGGCCGTGGACACACACATTACGCACTGACAAAGACACTGACACAGACATAGACACACTCAGACACACACGCACATTTACGCACGCACACACACACACACACACACACACATTCACACACACACACACACACACACACACACACACACGTTCGCGAGCGCGGTCGCGCGCACAATCAAACACGCGCAAAAAGCATACTCAGGAGGTGGGGCAGTTCATTGACACTTTCTACCCCACCTATGTTGACCAAGCTTTTTTGTCTTTTTGATGACACCCAGTTATTTCCAAAAGTTTATTGAGGCGAATACATTGTTTAATCAAACTCGTTGAATTTCGGGTCATCTTTTATTTTCCCCTGTCCGTACAATTGGGTTGCGTTTCGTTTCGGAAGATCAGACATAATTTAAGGCTTAAAACATACATGTTTTCTGTCAGTTCAAGGTTTGCTTTATCAGGAAAAAAACAAAAAGAAAAAAAAAGAGTAAATTTTAAGGGGCTTATTGTCCGTCAGGTCTTAATTGCCTATATTGGACATGAATTGGTTTATACGATTCGAGTTTTACGCCCTCACGGCTTTTTGATGTTTGCGTGTTTAGGTGGTATCAGCCATCTGCACTTATGGTAGAATGACCAAGATCTTTAACGTGCCATTGTGGTGACACGGGGGTGGGAGATGGATACCGTCTCTGGGTCTGCACATAAAGTTGACCCGTGTCCGTCCCGGCCCGGATTCATTTTTTTTTTCATTTTCATTTTTCATTACTTTATTGTCCCATCGCTGGGAAATTCGGGTCGCTTCCTCCCAGTGGAAAGCTAGCAGCAACGGAGTCGCGCTACCCAGGTGTCTGCATGTTTAGGTGTATTCAGCCACCTGCACTTATGGCAGAATGACCAAGGTCTTTTACGTGCCATTGTGATGACACGGGGGTGGGACATGGCTTCCGTCTCTGGGTCTGCACATAAAGTTGACCCGTGTCCGTCCCGGCCCGAATTCGAACCTGCGACCTTTCGATCACAAGTCCAGTGCTCTACCAACTGAGCTACCGGGCCCCCCGAACCAGCGACCTCTCGATCACAAGTCCAGTGCTCTACCACCTGAGCTACCCGGGCCCCCATAAAAAGAAAAGGACTTAACGCGCAACATGCCCGCAGTGGGGCACTGCGGTTATGAAATTAAAGGCCCCTCCTGTTTTTGGAACCGCAGGAGCTTTCTAGTTTGCTGTTAGGTAGATTTTTGGTTCCTCTTTCCTGTCATGCTCTCTTTTTCTTCATGAATTCTTTTCTTTTTTCTGCCTTCTTGCTCATTCACCTGTATTTTTTCCAAAAATCTCTTCTCTTGCCGCTTGTCTCGCGATTCATGTATAGTTTAATCTGTTAGTGTTCTGATGTAAGTCCAGCAGTAGATAGGTTAAGCCTATTTTAACATACTGGAAACTGGTAATCTTCCAGTAGGTATTAATTTAGTTTTTCCTCGTCCTGATATGGCTCTGCGCAGTCGGCTGGACGTTAAGCAACAAATAAACAAACAAACAAACAAACAAACAAACGCGCAACATGTTAAGTTAACCACTAAAGTTAGAGCATAGGTGTTACACTTTTTCATGCAATACCTACTGAAGAAATTGTACTGTGAATATGCAAACACAATAACAATCAGATGATCAGAAACAGAAGAAGTGAAATAGGGAAACAAAATAAAACATAGTGATTTTACTTGTGAATTCAGTAAAGATCTCGACACACCTTTAAACACATTTCTGAAGCTCAACTTGAAACATGGAGCACAGATAAACATAAATTAAAAGTGTTAGAGTGGTTACAGTGTTCAGATACAGGGCCGGAATACCGGGGGGGGTTATGGGGGTTGCGCAACCCCCCCCCCCCCCCTAGCCTAAACATGTACCTTACATATTATTTTTTTTTTTATTATTGCTTATTTTATGCTGTTTCATGCAAGGAGCGACCATTTTCCTATCTCAGAATATGACCTACCCATCAGCTTCAGGGGGCTTCGCCCCCTGACCCCCACAACGAGGGGGCGGGGGGGGGTTCTAGGGTTTCCGGACCCCCCCCCCCCCCCGCCCAAAAAATAAAAATATTGAATGAGGTATGCATTTCTTTATTTTACATTGAGTTTCAATTTTTGGGGTATTAATCAGTGACAAAATCTGCTGCCTGAAACTGGTAATGATCATCCTCAGAATGCACCAGATTGCACCATTTTGCATCCTTTTTTTCAAAATTTTCCGGGGGAGCATGCCCCCGGACCCCCCTAGCAAGCTAGGCGCTTCGCGCCGTCGGCTCGGCGCTTCGCGCCTTCACACCCATATCTTCACAATATACTTTTGAAAAACAAACACCCATAAAATGAACTGATCCGCCCCTGCCGATAGGGGGAACATCCCCCTGGGCCACCACTGGCAACCCCCCCCCCCTCCTCTTCGCCTAGCCCGGCCCTGAGATATTGTGTTAAATACCAAGTTTAATTATCCCACTTTACCATCGTTAAAAGAAATACACCCTTTAACTCGCAAAATCTTGAACTGTGATGCTTTTACTACCCCCACCCCCTACCCATTTTGACAGAAAAGAGCGCATATTTGTGTGTATGTGTGTGTGTGTGTGTGTGTGTGTGTGTGTGTGTGTGTGTGTGTGTGTGTTTGTGTGTGTGGGTGTGCGCGTGTGCTTGTGTGTGTCTGTGTGTGTCTCTCTCACTCTTTCTCTCTCTCGGTTCTATATGAAAGTTTAAGTCTTGCACTATATACTCGTATGTACACTTTTAAATCTTAGTTCTTAAGTTTTGATACAGCAGCTACATTAATTTCGTTTGCAGAGCTGTTCAGACGTCTTGTTGGTTATTTAGAGTTGTTTTTCACAAGTGTTGATTTCCCTTTTCACATGACCTTTGTTCATCAGATCGGGGCGCTAAATAGCCAAAAGAATGATCTTATCGTGCAAACATAATGCAAACAAAATAACAGGCATGTGATGTGAATCTTTTATTTGTTAAACTAAGACGTTTATCAGTATAGTTTTGACCACGTTTAGTCGAGATGGATTGACTCATACAAAACGGTACAATATTGTTTCTATCAAGTTGGATTTACTTCTACACAATAATTTCTTTTTCTCCTAAAGGGACGTAAACTGCGGCGGATGTTACGCTAAATTTTTCTACAACGGCCAGGAAGTGACGTCACATTGCAGACGACAACAGCAGGCGCGCTTCCCCATGGTACTACTGGATGTTCGGAGATGGAATGTTCTGAAAGGAAAGATTCTGACACAGACATCTTCTTGACGCATAAATTAGACCTTTTCATGTACGTGGAATATGTAATTTATACTATACGCTACTTATTCATCCACGGCCTAGCGTTGTTGCGCTCTTCTGAAAGTAGACAGCTTTTTTTTTTAATAATGCCACGGCATCTTTTCAGTGAATGAACAGAACGTTTCATGTGGAATCTGGAATAAATAATATATACTACTTTATCACGCACAGCCTGGCGCTGTTGCATTCTTCTGAAAGTCAAACAGATTCTGTCCCAGATTTTTGTTAATAATGCCACGGCATCTTTTTGATGGATGACAAGAACGTTTCATGTGGAATATGGAATAAATTATATACGTACGCTACTTACTCATGCATAACCTTGTTGTAATGCGCTCTTCTTGAAAAGAAAACAGCCTATCTTGGATCGCTTTTTAATAAACAAGACGTTTCATAAGGGATATTAAATTGATGGATCCCTCCAATCGCTTTATTCTGTGTCCGTTGAAGGATTGGTGGTACCTGGTTTAAGGAATCACTTACATAACATTATGAATATCATAGTTAAAATATCTGAACTATGCTGAATATTCATCGACTTGCATTGTTTTGCCAGAAGCAAAGTCGAGCATAGAGGAAATAGTAATAATGCAATGCTGTAATATTAAATGTATTATGGCTTTGAGGCAATCGAATTACATACCATGTCATTTGATTTTGTAAAGAAACTCTAACTGCATACATTATTTCTGTATCGTACAAGCCCTTAATTTTAAACCGTCATTTTCTCTAGTTTTCTCAATGTTTTATTACTGTATATGAAGCACTATTAGGAAATGTTCATTGAGTTTCTAAAATCTCCTGATAACTGAAAAAGTAAGAATGGAAAGTGGACTGATCTCTCCGTAGCCAGCGCTATGTCATCCTAAACTCAGGTCAAAAATGAATTACTTCCCTTCGGGTCTCAGAAACTGACGATAGCCGTGGAGCGATGATTATCAGAATGGCGCTATGTTTGATTTAAGGGAGGAAACCGAGTTTTGAAGGAAAGTGCGTACGACATGTTTTATGCATTCCCCTTTCATGTACATTTTATAGTTATTTCGTTCAGAAAATTGTGTGCATTCGCATCTCATTTCGTTAGATCGTCATTTCGCCCTTGTCAAGAACAAAGCCGGAGTTGTGGAACGTATTCAAGTGTTAGTGTGTTGTGACTAAAGGGAGGCAACCGATGTCCGAATAGTAGAGCGTAGTACGTATTAAATACATCCCCCTTTCATATGCACTTCTTTAATTCGCTTCCCTTCACAGACAAATGTGAGCACTCACATTATAAGAGTGTAATATTCCTCTTTGGCACTGCAGAGAAATAGACCTGTATTGTAGTTAGTGTTTGAGTAAAAGGAGGGAACCGAGTTTAGATTGATACAGCGTAATGATGTTGTATTCATTCCCATTTGATGTACGTGTCGGAGATATGTCATTTATCTAAACGATTGATACAAATGTTTTGCAAAACGTAATGCCATATACAATTTTTTTTTTTTTTTTTTTTTGGGGGGGGGGGGGGGGGGGGGGGTAAAGACAGAAAACTGAGTTTCGAATGAGGAGCGTAGGAAATGTTTTGGTTGTTCCCCTTTCAAATGCATGTTTTCTTGACCTTCTCTATCAGGATAAATGTGCCCAATCACATAACGATTTTTAGTTATGATTCTCTTGACTCATTTCAATAAATAAACGAAGTCTGGTCTCCTGTTTTCGTAAGAATTTTTGTTTGCAAATGTTTCGTGTATGTTACCTTGCAAGCGTGTGCAGTGGAACCTTCCTGTTACGACCCCAAATGTAAGGCCCCCTATTGTACTTGTTTCAGCTACAAAACAACAGAAACTGTAATTCTCCCTCTTTCTTTAACTATCTGCCTGTCTATTTTTGTCTCTCACATACAATGCCTTGGATGCATACCCAGACAGAGAGGCAGATACCGGGTACATTACGCACAATCATGCAGACAGGCAAGGCAGACAGTTGTATAAGCAGACGCATATAAATATACCCACAGATGGACGCTCGCACAGACAGACAAACGGACCGACTGACAGACAGAGGAACACATACACACACACACACACACACACACACACACACAAACACACACAGACACACACCCGTCACATGTCATTTCACTTTATCATCGCAAAGGCTCTGCATACAATCTTCTCCAGTCAAGGTTTATACCGCACCACAACAAAACAAAAATACACTGTGTACATATGTGTACCTATGCTACATTTGCACCAACACAACCAACGCCTGATAACAACAGTGAAGATAATTCACACTCAAACAAAATGGCGGACACATCGCAAGCAGACACTGCAACGATGAACAAAATTGGCATCATAGGCAGGTAAGCGCTATGTTTACTGATATATTATATTTGAGCTTACTTGTACTTCAATAAGTGATTTAGAATGAAGAAAACAACCTGTATAACACATTTCCGAATGACAGCGCCCTTTTCTCGCTACTCCAGTCCAACAGGTTGTTAAAGGGGCCTGTCTTCTCGTGTACATCATTTTGTCAGGCACGAAAGACTCTTCCAGGCTTCTACACTACCTATAAAATAAAACGTAGGCAGACACATTTAGCTGAGGAGGTTGACACCGATCTTTTTCAAAATGGCAAAACAACATTGCTGGGCACAACAACTGAACCCAATACATTTGTTTTGGGTATAAAAGGAGTTGTTCTTCCATTTGAGATCAAAAACGGGGTCACTCTTGCTTATTTAGATTTTTTGTGTATTATAGTGTCTGCAAGTTTGCTTTTGGGAATTTGATTTTTGGGGGTGTCCTAGGTCTTCGGTCTACTGCATAAACACTAAATAATGAAAAACAAAACTCTTTAGTTCATACGGTAGGGGAATGAATTACCTTTCTGACAATATACTTGGTTTTGACATAACAGGCCGCATCAGAAAGATCTACAGCTAAATGTATCTGCCTCTTTTTTATGACGGGTAGTCTATATATATGGAAAAAAGACAGGCATACGCTGCGTATTTCACGGTTACCGGAGCGTATTCCATGGTTACCGAGCCTCGTTTTCCTAAACAATTTTAATTCATCCGCAAAAGCGATTCGCCAGAGACACGGGAATACATAAAAATCGACCCTCGGGAAAATCTGCCAGCTATCAAGAACTCAGAGGTGTGTAACATGTATGTATTCTAGCGCGAACGCCCAGACAGACCTGTGGTGTTTAACAGACCGGAGATTTGATTTCCACATTGTAAAAGAAGTTATTTTATATTTTATTTTTTCAACGGAACGAGTTTATGTGTATCTGTTCTGCGCGTTCTTAGAATCCGGTTTCATTCTAGAATGGACCGGGTCCAGGTTGGAATTCTAACCCTGCGCAAGTACAGGGGTGCCATTCTAGAATGAAACCCTTGTTGCTGGTCCATTCTGAGGAAAGTTGACATGCGTGAAGCATCGCGAGAGTGAATAAAGGGGGCCGTAATTGTTTGTAGGTAAGACAGAGTTGTCTTCCCTTGAATTATCTCCACCTGCACCTTCCCTTTGATAAAATGGGGCTGATTTGTCTACCCCTGAAAAAATCCTTTGGCGATCTTGCGATGTCATGTCATGTCAAGAAAGTTGACACTCCTGAGTACGCAATAAACAAAGGCAGACCATAGCAAGGGGGACTACCAGGGCGGTAATGTTTGCAGGGCAGTTGTTTTTGTGATGAGAGCCGGTTGCGGCCGCTTGCAATGTCAGCGCTGTCTCCCTCTCGGAAATGTCCGGTTTTTTGACAATTTTTTTGACAGACAGACAGACAGACAGACGGTCAGACCGACTAACCGACAGACAGACCAACAGAAGGACAGAGTGAGTTATAGAGCTGTTGTCACAGGTTTAAAAAAAAGTTGACATTAACAAAAACAGAAATCAACAACAACTTTTGTCTGGTTTTATAATATTATGGGAAAACATTGAAAGCAATTCACAGTAGTAGCACTACCACAACAAATACTCTCAAAGGGGAATTCCATGCCTAAAAGTTTGACAGTTTTTATTTAATCTATCAGAATCCCTACCTTCCAAACTGTGATATGCCCACGTTTCAAACTCTTGATGTACATATGAATAAGATTAAAAGTTACAAGCGAGATCGGCAAAACACTGTCAGTCCGGAAATTTCCGTTCGTTGCGATCTCAAAATCGTAATCACTTTCAGAACATCACAATCCCAATTCACGATGTATTTGAGTAAAGTGTAAAAACCCCGAAAAAAACACCCAACCAAACACACAAAAAACAAAAACAAATCCACATTTGTGGCTTTGGCTGTGTGATAGTCTAACTGAAATGACTATTCCAACTTGGACCCAAATTCCAACCTTGCGCACGGCCGATTCTAGAATGGACCAGCAACAAGGGTTTCATTCTAGAATGGCACCCCTGTACTTGCGCAGGGTTAGAATTCCAACCTGGACCCGGTCCATTCTAGAATGAAACCGGATTCTAAGAACGCGCAGAACATGTCTATTGATGGAACAACCTGCATTCCTCTCTTTATTGTTCTTGTATTTTTTGTATTTTTAATTTTTATGTACCCCCATGGGGTTTCTTGAAATAAAATTTGACTTGACTTGGCTTACGCGGGACGGAAGCTATCTTTAAATACTGACTACAGTCTACACTTGAGAGATTTACTGATCGGTAACATGTACCCACGGAATACGCGCGATATAAGCCTCATATTGATTGATCGATAACGAAAGTGCAGACCTCAGCGTCACTGTCATTGTCAGAGAATTAGGTCAAGTAATTAGACAGTGAAAGCAAGGTATGTATCACATTATGGAGATAATGAGGCATGGCTGATTAAAATACAGCTTAGTTTAGTCTAGATATGGGTCAATTATTTTGATATGGAGAGAGAGAGAGAGAGAGAGAGAGAGAGAGAGAGAGAGAGAGAGAGAGAGAGAGAGAGAGAGAGAGAGAGAGAGAGATACACACACACACACACACACACACACACACACACACACACACACATACGCACAAACATATAAACAGAGACAGAGACATCGCGATAGAGCATGTGGGTGCGATGTGTTGTATTGCGAATTTAAAGAACACTGCACCAGATTTACTAGTAATATACTATTTGATGTGAGCATATAATTATGTGTAGAATGTCTCTGTAAAAAAGCATGGTCGAGCCCTTAAAAAAAACAAGCTGTCACTGTGATTCCATTACTTTTGCTATCAACATTTCAAACGTGAATACAAAAGAACAAACAGAAGGCACTCAAAAACGCCTCGACATATTACAGACATCATAACTCACAACAAGTCGCGTAAGGCGAAAATACAATATTTAGTCAAGTAGCTGTCGAACTCACAGAATGAAACTGAACGCAATGCAACGCAGCAAGACCGTATACTCGTGGTCCACCGCTCACGGCATTGGCAGTGAAATTGACAAGAAGAGCGGGGTAGTGTCCGCAGGTCCAACAAGCCATCGGGCCGATTAACATCGGACCGGATGCGTGCCGCCATAGTGCAGGTGTTCGGCCGCCTGTCGGCCGCCTCGTTGCCTCTTTGCAAAAGTTAGTCGGGCCAACACCCGCGTCGTATGTTTTGACGTCACCGGCCCGACTTTTTGAAGGGTGTTCGGCCGATTATCGGCCGCTAATGTCTTGCTGGCTGGGGTACGGTAATAGTGACAAGTCCTTGGCTGAAAACACAGCGCTGTTTTATCAGATTCAGAAATTTATATTAGACAGCAAACGTTTTTGTTAACACCATATGTTTAGTCATTTTGTTACTAGAGCATTGAATTGATCTATAGTGGATGCAATATCTCTCTCTCTCTCTCTCTCTCTCTCTCTCTCTCTCTCTCTCTCTCTCTCTCTCTCTCTCTCTCTCTCTCTCTCTCTCTCTCTCTCTCCCTGTATCTGATTGTCCTCTGTGTCTCTATGTGTGTGTCTCTATATGTGTGTGTGTGTGTGTGTGTGTGTGTGTGTGTGTGTGTGTGTGTGTGTGTGTGTGTGTGTGTGTGTGCACGTGTGTGTGCACGTGTGTGTGCACGTGTGTGTGTGTGAGTGTGCGTTGTGTGTGTGTGAGATTTCCGTACCACTGTTGCTATAGTTATCGTTGTTGTTGTTTTTGTTTTCATTTGTTTAAATATCATGCATTTACAATATTGTCCGCCACATTACTCGTTTGTTTCTAAGAGCACATTTATAAGTTTATCTTGTTGTGCTCCCTTAATTACAATTTTCAATTACGGCTTTGTATTTATGCAACTGAATAAAACTGTTTAAACCAAGGGTAGTGATGCGAAAAGTGCATGACTTGACGCGGACTATGAAAGGGATAAGCCCCATCACATAGGGCTGTCGCCACTCCAGTGTTAATGGCAACAAGAAAAGCACGTCTCCATATCCCTCTTTTCCACAGGTGTATTGTGTGCCCAGTGCACACCCGTTTCAACCCTGTGCACGGATTTTGACGGATTACAAGTAGTGCGTAGACGCCGCCTGAATGTTGCCAATTAGGCCAGGTACTGCTTGAACTGCGGTTCTCCTTGACTACTTTTAGGCTTCTTTTTCTCTGTTCCAATGTATAGGCTTTTTGAAGGGAAACGAGCTATTTGTGAATGGCAAAACACGTACGGCCGTTCCTTGCGAGGGGTTATAAGCTTACTTATTACTTTTTTTGTCCTCGATGGTAACGATGTATGTTGCATGATTCCCGCAGTGGGGCACTGCGGTTATGAAATTAAAGGCCCCTCCTGTTTTTGGAACCGCAGGAGCTTTCTAGTTTGCTGTTAGGTAGATTTTTGGTTCCTCTTTCCTGTCATGCTCTCTTTTTCTTCATGAATTCTTTTCTTTTATCTGCCTTCTTGCTCATTCACCTGTATTTTTTCCAAAAATCTCTTCTCTTGCCGCTTGTCTCGCGATTCATGTATAGTTTAATCTGTTAGTGTTCTGATGTAAGTCCAGCAGTAGATAGGTTAAGCCTATCTTAACATACTGGAAACTGGTAATCTTCCAGTAGGTATTAATTTAGTTTTACTAAAGCCTGCTGGGACACAAGTAATGGGTTAGTACATTTGTAAACAGGAATCGCTTGACAAGTGGCCCCCTTCATCCCCCCCTTCCTCGTCCTGATATGGCTCTGCGTAGTCGGCTGGACGTTAAGCAACAAATAAACAAACAAAATGTTGCATGATGACTAGGTGGGAAGGGGGAGGGGCGTGAGGTCGAAGGGGTGGGGTGGTGATGGGGGGGGGGGGGGTGAGAATACAATAGGGGGGGAAAGAGGTGGGGAGGGATGGGGGATGGTAGGGGTGTGTGAAAGAGAGAGAAAGAGAGGGAGAGAGAGAGACAGAGAGAGAGAGAGAATGAGAGAGACAGAGACACTGACTGACAGACAGACACATAAGACAAACTCAAGACTCAAGTCTCCAAGACTCAAAGATGCAGACAGACAGACATACAGAAAGAGATACACAGACAGAGACACAGAGAGGAGAAAACAAGTGGCGTAAGGCGAAATAACAACATTTAGTCAAGCTGTCGAACTCACAGAATGAAACTGAACGCACTGCATTTTTTCACCAAGACCGCATACTCGTAGTTTCGTCAGTCCACCGCTCGTGGGAAAGGCAGTGAAATCGACAAGCCAGAATAGTGCGGTAATGGTCGCGCTGAGCAGGATAACATGCGTTTCTGTATCTATTCTTTTTTGCATACTGAGTTTGTTTTTAATCCAAACATATCATATCTATATGTTTTTGAAATCAGGGACCGACAAGGAATAAGATCTTCTTCTTCTTCGTCGTTCGCTCAGACACTGTCATGTGAGCGTAGATGCGTTGTGCTGCCGTTACGCGCCTGACAAGTCAGGCCCAGCACATCCGACTGCAGCTTGTTTTTATATCAGTGTTCGGTCTCCTAGATTGATTGCTTTACCGGGCTGCCGAGTTCAATCTACCCGTTTTCTGGATGGCCGTCGCATCTTCCGCATCCATGCTGACGCCCTGAGCTGTCCAGTCTGCTGTTGTATTCGCCTTCGGTGCCAGGTTGTGGGCATATCTGTCCTGTTGCCACCTCTGCCGGATGTGTTCCCCTAGCAAGTTGGATGTGACATGGGGGTGACATGGGGGTTTCAGCTAATGGGTCCAACCCCCCAGGTTTGTCTTCAGAGTTTTCCTTCTCCTAGGAATGCTGCCTACCTTGGCTAACGAGTCGTTCCTACCCAGCGCTTGTGGAAGCAGCAGTAACATGGGGCATCCTCGTCCGCCCAGCCAGCCGTTGGGAGCAAGCTCCTCGTCCGCCTGTCTGACCGTTGGGATGGGTGACTAGATGTCCTCTTCCGCCTTCGCTGCCGTTGGGAGTTCACTCTCCTCTTCCGCCAGTTCCGCCGTTGGGATGTCTAGTCTTGGTATTTCACCCATACCTGGGGATTTGTTTCATGGGCACCAGGGCGTATCCACACACGGGTGGGCCTGCGTACCGCACGTACGGGGAAAATCTCCTCCGCGCCCTTGCATTTTAGCCTGAGAGCATAGGGCTCCCAGTTTCCACCCAACGCCACGTGGAGGCAATGCATAGGACTTGTTGGTGAGAGGCTAAACCGGCAGAAGAGACCTCCGCGGATGGCTGCTCTCTTTTCGACCGGTGCTGCATGCAGCTTTGGCTAGCCAGCGATGAAGGCTGAAAGCGGATGCGACACTTAAGCACATGTATGTCAACGCCAACACGCTTGAGACGCATCACACAACCATTTGGGCTGGGTAAGGAATGAGATGAAATTGTTTCTAAATCGATTTCGGACAATTAATTTTAATCATAATTTTCATATTTTTAATTTTAATCCAAATATAACATATGTATATGTTTTTGGAATCAGAAAATGACGAAGAATAAGATAAAATTGTTTTTGGATCGTTTAAAAAAAATAATTTTAATGACAAGTTTTCGATTTTTAATGACCAAATTCATTAATTATTTTTTAAGCCACCAAGCTGAAATGCAATACCAAAGTCCGCTCTTCGTCGAAGATTGCTTTGCCAAAATTTCAATCAATTTGATTGAAAAATGAGGGTGTGACAGTGCCGCCTCAACTTTTACAAAAAGCCGGATATGACGTCATCAAAGGTATTTATCGAAAAAGTAAAAAACCTTTCCGGGGATATCATTCCCAGGAACTCTCCTGTCAAATTTCATAAAGATCGGTCCAGGAGTTTAGTCTAAATCGCTCAACACACACACACATATCACGACCCTCGTCTCGATTCCCCCTCTATGTTAAAACATTTAGTCAAAACTTGACTAAATGTAAAAAGCGTCCAAATCGTGGTTTCCAAGCAAAATGGCTCACCCTACACGGTCTCAAGGTTTGTCAAGATTTGCACAAGATTGGAAGAGTTTTACTTTCAAGAAATTAAAGTTAAAGGTTTGAAAAAGTTTCAGAGAACTGCATGGCGTCTGTTGCAAAGCTGATTGTTTCAGCTGCAGTATGCAACATATAATCCAGGGGCGGATTAGGGGAGGGGGGGGGGGGGTTACAGGGGTAAGAAGAAATTCTGTCCGTGAATTATTTTTCTTTTTTTCTGTCTGTAAAGCCGGGGGAAGTTAATTGGTTTTTTCATTGTCACATTATGCGACACGTCTTCCTTCTAACCATACTACATGATTTCGGGAGCAGATATCAGTGAAGATAAATTGCCATTATTTAATACTAATGTTAAAAGAAATGAGTGGCTGCTGACACCAGTTGATCCTGTTTAAAATCAAGGATAAGCCACAAATTGTTTATAAAATAGCTAAAATTCTTCAGCTTCAGGGGGGCTTTGCCCCCCAGACCCCCAAACGGGACCCTGGACCCCAGGTCCCAGGTTGTAACCCCTCCCCCCCTCTGGCTTAACTGCTCCGCCCCTGTAATCTGTGTTCCTAAGACAATGATTGTATGTATTGGTGTTCCCCTCTTGAGTCTTGTGCTTCAATGTTGCGGTGACTTTGGATGAGCCAAAATAATAGCCGAACTTTTTCCAAGATGCCCAAAAACGTTCTGACAGTTTCGGCCAAATGTCCCAACATGAAAATGTCTAGCAACACCCCTGTCGCTAGCGCACCAGCAGCTGCTGCCTGTTATGGGTAAGCGACGTGCCTGTATTTCCTGCAAAGCAAGACAGAATAAAACAGCAGCTTAGTTTGAGCTTTTAAGACATTCGTACCAGAGAAAACGTGTACGTGTTTGTTTGGAGAGGGTGGATAGAATCATAAGACACGCTGTGTCTATGTGACGTAGAGCAGGTTTTCAAATTCATGCTGAAGCACTGTGTGATCGCTATTCTTTCTGACATATCTTACCTTGATTTCAGATAGACTGGAAACCGAAATGAGGATGTGTACATGAATAAACTATGCTGATATGTATGTGTTCAGAAATAAAGAATAGTTTTAATGATATATGATGGTGTGTTTTGTTTTTTTCGTATTTGAAAACAAATTGTACACTCTGTGGTCAATTTTACTTTCAGATAAATAAATCTATCATAATGGAAATCATCTGTTTGTGTTGTGTTACTTACTCATTTTGATCAATGTTGAGTCGTAAATATTCCTGTGTGTACGCATAGTATGCAGTTTGAAGGTAGTAGATGTCCGAGCAAACATAGGAGGATGTGCTGTTAGGCTGTCTATCTCCTCATCCAGGTTTTTCAGATATTCGAATTTAGTTCCCTCTTGGAGTTTCTGCACTGACACCTGATAAGCAAAATACACGTATCACTCTGTGACCATGGCAACATGTATCATCTGTATGCCCCGTTCAAAAATTACCTTGAGATTCTAAGGTATACACAGAAATTGCAGTGGATCACAAAAACAACCCGAACAGTAGTACATATATTCACAGTTTAAAAATTCATGCAATGAGAGTCAATAACCCGATTTACCCCAGGTAGATTCAGGGTCCCACTGACTGAATCTCATATGGTTGCTTTTCGGCACACACCATACATTTTTAATGGGACTGTGAGGTTTTGTTACAACAATAAAAATAGTAGCAACGTACTGTCTGTTCGTGACGTTTGAGAATACCGATCTATGCACTAACGCATTGTCTTTTTGTAGTGTGACTGTCCGATATTGCGAACTCCTAAAAATCAATGATCAAAAAGTTTGAACTGCTGTAATCGTGTTTCAGCATATGTCTGACTGCTTATTTGCTTCCAAAACGGCTTGCGATATCACGCCATCAGCGTTTCGCCACTGCTCAGAAAATCTTATGATTTCAGATCTAGTTTAAGATCGGAAATCACGTGTGCTCGTTTAAAAAACAAAATTCATTTATTACTTCCCTTTGTGTCACGATCGGGTGACAGAGACCAAGAAAGTGTCACTCAGTGGAGTGCCTGTTCTTGGTCGATAATGATAGAAAGCGCCTGTGCGTGATATTGGGCTACAGCAGAGGTTGCTGACAGTGCTTAATGAACACGGATGTTTTGTATCGCACGAGTTTTACAGTGGAGGTTTCTGCTGTCATAGAGCTGACGGTTTTTCGCTGACAGCGCGCACGGGATTTTCACGGATTGAGTTTCTCGTGTCTTTTTTCTGCTTGGGGAGGCAGAATTGTGTATAGCTGGACTGGTTTTGTGACAAGGTCAGTCACGTGTTATTGGCTAGGTTGTCTGTCAGAGACACGAGTACGGGACACTTGACACCCAGCGGCAGAAGGGGAAGGATCTAATACACAGTTTCTAGAGTATGATGGTTTTTCACCGAGTATTATATTCGGCACTCTAGGGGAACTTCCACAAGTTATTCCTTTTCCCTGCCACGTATTTTGCTGAGGACAAGTCGTCAACTTTCCTTCGTCGGCGATGGCTTTCGCATAAGGATTCGACAAGGGGTTCTGGACGTTTTTGGTCACTGTTGACGAACAGAGGCTGTTCCAGGGAGGAAGCGGATTTTGCTTCCACGAGAGTGTTACAACCATAGGCTTTTGAGGTAATAAATCATTATTTAACGCTGTTGATGAGTCTGTGTTGTGGAATGAAATACTCTCTGTTGTTCTTTCCAGGTTAGCGCATAATTTACTCTCTGTGACGCTAAAATACTAATCTGTATATGGTTTTTGCAGATAGGGAGAGAAGGACGGAAAATGGCTGTTTTGTTGTTGTAAAAAGTCCGTTTTGTGCAGGCCCACGTGCTCGATGAGATATTTAAAGATGACATGTTTTAAGGTGGTGGGTGAGGGGTAGCTGACATGTTTAGTGCACCGATGCTTTCTGTTTGCAGCCTTCGTTTCGGTTTCCTGTAACCGCTGCACGGCTGCCTTTGACGGGACACTGCTAGCTGCAGACGTTGGAGCTGGGACCTGAGGAAGCTACGCGAACCGGCTAACCAGCAGACCGGCTAACCAGCGAACCGGCTAACCAGCAGACCGGCTAACCAGCGAACCGGCTAACCAGCAAACCGGCTAACCAGCAACCCGGCTAACCAGCATACCGGCTAACCAGCATACAGAAAGAAAGCTAAGTGCACCATGTCTTACGCACCCCGTTGACCACCGTTGTCTTTTTCTTATCTGTGATTTCATTGGAGTAGTGACAACGTGGGGTGTGAGACCCCTGCATGAACTAGAGCTTTTTGAACAGAACATTCTCATTTTGACTGTATTTACACGGGTTCAGCGTGTTACTATAATTTTCTATATACTACTGGCATTTTGTCAGTGACCACGGGTTTTTACGTGTTGAGAACGTAAAAGGAACATATTTTGAGTGAAGGCTCGAGGGAGGTGGCGAGTTTATACATAAACAGGCGTCTGAAACTTATACTTTTGTTGACTCTATTTAATTGTATGACTGCGAGAGTGGATCGTGGTGTGGTTAGTTAATTAGTAGTAATTAACCGGTTCATAATCACCTTAAGTGATATATTGAAACGTGACACTTTGACCGTTTCGCAAGAAAAATGTCAGGATCACTATTAGCACATGAAAGCAGCCCAACGCCATTTGAAATAAGTTTCACTGTTTAGTGGTGTCAATGTCATGTAGTGTCTTACTGTTGCAAATAAAAATACCATAAGTGCAGTTTTGTCCGAAAGAAACAGGCTTTGCGCAATGTTAACTTGCTGTCTACATGTTTCGTTGTGTGACTGAAGAATTACTCAGAATTCCAAGCGAAAATAAGGATAGTCGCGTGTGAACATCACTGGGGAAGCATTTATTCTAAACTAGGCAGTTCAAGGACGAAATCCGTGATTAAATATAGGAAAATAAACAACACCATAATGCTAATAGCAAAAATCCATAATCTTTACATGCTTACAGATCTGTGGAAGCACATCCACTGATCTGTGAAAAACACACCTGACTTCGATCTAGCACTGCAAGAGGTAGCGACTACCAGGGACCTATATTTTAGGTCTATGTAGGTATGTTACAAAAAAATTCAAAATCTTCATTTAACATTTTGATCTATATCACTTGAAAGAGCAGAAAATCAGCATTCCAATGGTATATATAACTTTGAGATTGGATACGTGTAACCCGAGTTATGAATTGTTAAAGTAATACAATTCGTAATAGAGGCAAAGAGGATAAATTGAAACCATTTTTGACATTTTTCAGCTAAAATTAACTGTAACCCACACATTTGTTTATCAATATTGTTCAATTTGGTATCAAAAGAAAGGTTCAGAGCTCTATCAAACAACTATAAAAATAAAAAAATTTTTTTTTTTTTTTTTTAGTAAGTTAGTATGAAACTAAGAGCAGACGAACTTTACCGACCGCCATGTTGGATGGTGACAATCCGGGCGCAAAGCGGCGCATCCGTTAAAAGGTACTTCGCATCGCTTTATCGACTTGAAACTTTGGGAAACAGCAGGAAAATGGTCAAACTAACTGTTCAGAGGGGTCTCATAAGAGTTCAAAGGCTATAAATTGTTTTATAAAAGAACCTCTTGTGTGTCTTCTTCGCCCGATATTCTGGCCGGCGAGCTCGACAGTGTTGGACTCGCCATCTTTCTCAATCTTAAAGTCAAGAATGTGCTCTACGTCTTCGACAGGGTGCCCATGTGATGTAAATTTGGAAAAGAATAGAAAAGAGGACCCCAAAACTGAGCCAGTGTGAGTGATCAGAAAATGGGGGGCTATTTTCAATGACGTCAAAAATTGAGCTGCGTGCGCACTTTGTAACATACCTAGTCTATGCGACTACGGACTAGTGTGTCAACATCACAACAAAAAGAATCACATACCATTTCGTATTGCCGCTTATGCTGGCTCTGTTTCAAGCAGTTCCTTGTGGCCTCGCATGCATTTTGACGACGAAGAGGCTCAAACGGGCACGGTATAAAACCTCAGGCTGGCTGAAAACCGGTCCGTATTCCACTTGTCTTCCTCACTGCTGGACCCGGCCATATTTGTTGTTCAAGGCCCGTGACGTAGCACACGTATGTGCACAAGGTCATGAGCCAAGACTGCGCGCGCGATGGAACGATTCAGAACAGCCAACAAACGAGTCAAAGTATACTTTTTGGACTTCTGTGTTCATTTTTACACACGCATTTGTGGTTGATGAATTAAGAGGGTCAACATATCAAAAGTGACCCTAAACCTTAGACTTTTCCTTTAATGACCAAAGTCATTAATTAATTTTTAAGCCACCAAGCTGAAATGCAATACCGAACCCCGGGCTTCGTCGAAGAGTACTTGACCAAAATTTCAACCAATTTGGTTGAAAAATGAGGGCGTGACAGTGCCGCCTCAACTTTCACGAAAAGCCGGATATGACGTCATCAAAGACATTTATCAAAAAAATGAAAAAAAATTCGGGGATTTCATACCCAGGAACTCTCATGTCAAATTTCATAAAGATCGGTCCAGTAGTTTAGTCTGAATCGCTCTACACACACACACACACACACAGACACACACACACACACACACACGCACATACACCACGACCCTCGTTTCGATTCCCCCTCGATGTTAAAATATTTAGTCAAAACTTGACTAAATATAAAAACGATACATGCTTTCAGTGGTCTCATCGGGAAAAGCTGGGCAATGCTCTTTGCTTGCTCAGGATATGACGTCATGTTGTATGACGTAATCTCAGACCAACTGCAGTCCGCCCTAGTGGACATCGAGGCACAGTTGTCTGCCCTTTACAAGGAAGGCCTTCAAAGAAGCAGTTTGACCTTGGCCGAGGTTAAAGGTCATATTTGCACAACCACCATTCTCGAAGAATGCGTCACTGGAGCCATCTACATCCAGGTTGGTTTTGTGTGTGTGTGTGTACGTGTGTGTGTGTGTGTGTGTGTGTGTGTGTGTGTGTGTGTGTGTGTGTGTGTGTGTGTGTGTGTGTGTGTGTGTGGTGTACGTGTGTGTGCGTGTGCGTGCGTGCGTGTATGTGTGTCTGTGTGTGTGTGTATTCGCGTGTGTGAAAGAGATATGATAAGAGTTAGGGTTGGGGTTGCAACGCGCAGTAAGCGAGCCGGGGAACGAAAGAACAAATTTAGACCAGTAAGACCAGTAAGACCAGTGAGGGCTATTGGATAGAAAGTAACTCCCCAAAGGAAGCCACTTGAAGTTGTTGATTGAATGATGGGCAATATACCCCTCACTAAGTCATTTGGTATTCGAATAATCTTTTCAGTTCTAGTTGTCAGAGCTGCAATTATAACGACTCTTCTTCACTTTATATTGTTTGTTGCAAGGAATGTGTCCCCGAAAACAGGGACCTAAAGCGTGACGTATGGCGACAGATCGATGACGTCATTACGCCTGATGACGTCGTGTTCGCCACCTCCACGAGCGCCATCGTGCCATCTCTGCTGTCTGACCACTTGAAGAAAAGACATAGGTTTATGGTGGCCCATCCGGTAAGCAAATTCTCTTTTCTTAACTCGAGGCGAATTGGGGAGGGGACGGGTAGAAGGAGGGGATGTTATATTTTGAGATAACTTTATTGTGTAAAACTCCGTCCCTCGCACCTCCGCCTCGAAAATAAAAGCGCTGGCGTCAAAAAAGACAAACAATCCTCGATTACATACATGGGCAGTTTGAAAGTTTTGCTCTTTATATAATCTCTTCTAGGGGAAACTGATAAAGTTTCGAGAAAGATCATTGTCTTGGTGATTGCATGGTGGTTCAGTGAAAGTAAAGTAGGCTTACTTATGAGGCTGTGAATATATGTTAGTATTACATGTCGTTAACGACACAACTTACAGCTATTGACTCACCTGCATACATACATATAGAACGTAGGCTACCTCTCAAAAACTAACCATTCTGTAGAAAATGAGTTTTTAATGCTCAAATCATGCCCACAACACATTTTTTTTCTTGAAGACCAATTAAATTTGTGAACCTGCGTTAGTCATCATCTCTCCGCCCCCGACCCCCCCCCTCCTCCCCTCCCCCTCTTTCAACCCACTTTCTCGATTTCCTTCCCCGGATATTGTTGTTGTAATTTAAAGTCAAACCATCTTGCCGTCCCCGTTTACCTCCTCTGATTCTGTTGTCACATTCTTTACTTTGTTTGACATTTCTAACAAGGGTATTAGGCACACACAAAAAAGTCTGTTTACGGTAACATAGGCAAAAAAACATAGGGTCGGTAGGTCGGGATTTTTTTATTTTTATTTTGTTTCCCCCCCAAAACATATTTTTAAGTTATTTTGCCAAAAAACAAACTTAATTTTTTCCCCAAATGCCCCCCAAAAAATCTAGGGTCACGCGAAAAAATAGGGTCGGTCGGGATACCGTAAACAGACTATTTTTTGTTGCCTTAGTACTCTTTTGACCTTGACAGCAAACGAAAAAGCAATTCCTATATAGATATAAATATGTAAACACACTTAGTATTAGCATACAGTAGCTTGTTGTGTGGCACAAAGTGTTTCTACTGAACTATACATAATTATGCCACCCGATATCTTCAGAATATATTTTTGCGTATTCAAAGGCCAACCCACCGTTGCTGAACCCGATGGTGGAGCTGGTGCCCGCGCCCTGGACAGAGCCTGCCGCGGTGGAGCGGGCACGGGCACTGATGGAGGTCATCGGCCAGGTGCCCATCGTGCTCAACAAGGAGATCGACGGTTTCGTGCAGGCGCGCATTCAGGCCGCCATCATTCACGTTGCCTGGCAACTTGTCAGCGTAAGGAGAGGGAAGCGGGTGGGAGTGTTGGCCGTGGGGAGTTGGGGCCGGGCGGGTGTGAGAGTGTGGGGTGGGGTGTGAGAGTTGAGGGCAGACGGATGTATAAGGATTTAAATGAGGAGGAGGAGTGAAAAGGGACGTTGGGCAAGATTGACGGAAACGGGGACGGATGTAGGAGTCGTAAAAGGTAAGTTAGCGTGAACATGGACATACAAGATTAAAGAAGGTATTTCCTATAAAACGATTGAGGTAGCAAGAAAATGCACGATAAAACAGAATGAAAGAGACAATGAGTAAGAGAGAGAGAGAGAGAGAGAGAGAGAGAGAGAGAGAGAGAGAGAGAGAGAGAGAGAGAAATCAAGAGAAAGTGACAGACAGAGGGTGGGAGAGAGACAGAGTAAGAGAGATAGAGGGAGAGAGACAGAGTGAGAGAGAGAGAGAGGGAGAGAGACAGAGACAGAGACAAGAGAGAGCCAGAGACATCTCAGTACCAGTCACCTCTCACAGTACACGCACACACTACTAACATTACGCAGCCTTACAGAATGCTGGACCGCGTTACTTTTCAGGAGGACTATGTGGACGTGGAGAGCCTAGAGACGGCCATGAGCGAAGGGCTGGGAGGATGGTACGCCTTCATGGGGCCCTTTGACGTCAAGCACATCAATGCTAATGGTATGCATACCAGGGGCGGAGGGGTGTTTCCGGACCCCCCCCCCCCCCCCCTCTTGGCCTTAAAAGAAAGATAAGAAGAAAAAAATGATGACTCAGATTGCACCGGATTGCTCCATTTTCCTTGATTTTTATCAAAATGTTCCGGGGGAGGGGGGGAGGGGGGACAAGCCCCAGGACCCCCTAGGAGCCGGCCTTTGTCTTCCAAGTGACGGTTTGAGAAAAAGTTGGGTAATCTCAGGTTACACGAGATCGGTCAATTGTCCTTGTTTCGATCCAAATTTGTCTTCTTGAATTTTCTTTTTGGGAGGTGTTTTAGGGTAAGTTTCATGGCTCAGATTGCACCAGATTGCTCCATTTTCCTTGTTATTATCAAAATACCTGGGGGGGGGGGTCAAGCCCCCGGACCCCCCTAGGAGGTTTAAACGCTTTGCGCCCTCAACTGAACGCTTCGCGACGTCAAATTGTCCCCCCCAAAAAAAATGTGACCCCGCCCCCTCAAAATGATGTGATCTGCCCCTGCATACCTAAACAAATCGCGTGCGCTTTCCAACCGAACCTCCTAACATCCATTGGGCTCCTGTTCGGCCAAAATGTAGCTGGAACATCTTGGCTTCTTGATCGGCCTAACCTTACAAAATCGCTTGGGCTCTTGTTCAATCTTACCTCAGATTAAGGTGAAGGAGTGTGTGTGTGAATATATAATAGAATAGAATAGAATAGAATAGAATAGAATAGAATAGAATAATGTTTATTGTCATGAACCAGTAAAGTTATTGACACAACAAACAACAAATAATGCATTATACAATGCTAAAACAATCCGTAACAAATTTGCCAAGACGAACTTGAACTTCGTCTTCTAAAAATAAGTTACTTGGATTTTTGTTAGCATATTTCATATTGATATGTGAAGCATCTTCTTTAAATTCATCCCTTAATTTAACATATTTATTGCATTTATCTAGAAAATGTATTTCATCTTCTATAACATTGCATTCAATACAAAGACGATTTTCTTTAGGGATATTCTGATGTCTTCTACTTTCAATTTTTAGACAATGTGTGCTAGTCCTTAATCTGCTTAACATCTTTCTGTGTTTATTATTCTTAATTTGTATTAAGTATGACTGCATTTCGTAAGATTTACTGATCATAGAATAAAACTTAAATCTGGAATATGTATCTGATTTTTCTTTTGTCCAGTATCTTATATATTCCTCTTGTTGTTTTTTGTCAATGGCAAACTTTAATTTGTGTACATTTAATGTAGATTGGTTATGCCAAACGTGACTAAAACCTAAGTTACAAAGAGATTGTCTAACAAATTGTAGCCATGGCGTTTCTGTCGGATGGTGCAACATTGAGTCATATAATTGATGTATATACGAATCTTGTTTGGAGTCTAGAATATGCGCCCAGAATGCTATTGTTTGTGATAACATTTTTAATCCTAAAGGGAACCTTCCTAATTCCCCCAGTACAGGTATCCACATAGCTTTTCTATGAACTCCAAGAAGGAATCGACAAAATTTGATATAAACAAATTCATGAGGATTTTTGCTAGATAAACATGATCCAAAGAAATTATCAGTATTTGTTTGTTTTATTTTATTATTAAACGTAAACGGATACCAGATTTCAGCGCCATATGTTAATATCGGATTTACAAGTGAATCAAATAAATGTATCATTGTGTCTATTTGCACGTTTTGATTGCTGAAAATTCTGCGGAGGGAATGTGCTGCTTTATTACCTTGTTTACTTAAATGATCTTGAGCTGTATCAACATTTCCATTCTTGTTGAATATGACCCCTAAA
>NC_090257.1:27206080-27216080 GCF_037325665.1 Littorina saxatilis
TAAATCTTCCGAGACAGTAGACAAGAGAAGGTCATATTTGAGAGAAGCGCGTAGGCCGATTGTCTTTCCGACAAGCGAATGATACAGCAGATTAATCATTCGTTTTGACCAGAAAGCTAGTCTCTAGTTTTTATGAATGAGTTTTTTAATTAAAACAATCACGAGAACTCTCTCGCTTAGCCTAATGGCTGTTCGATGGGTTTCGCAAGTAGAAATGTGCTTTATTTCACCAAATCAGCTCGTATTTGACATCGGTTTGGTATATATATATATATATTTTCTAATCCTACCGCGAACTAGATAGCAGACGCGGCACGACTGTTGCACCACACTTTGAAGTAATCCCACACTTTGAAGTAAATTACTTCAAAGTGTGGGGATGTGCCCCACACTTTGAAGTAAACCCATTTTTTACTTCAAAGTGTGGGGGGATCTTCCCACACTTTAAAGTAAACTCAGTTTTTACTTCAAATTGTGGGGGGATCTTCCCACACTTTGAAGTAACTTACTTCAAAGCGTGGGACTTTTGCATCGCCTGTTTGAGCCTGATGATTTTGTCAAAAAAAATGGCAAAGTCTTTTGGATGAGTGAACAGAAAAAGTGAGCGAGCCAAGAAACATAGTGATGTTTGTTATCAGGCTTTAAGCAATGTCCCATTGTTGAGTGTGACGAAAACTCGTGGTGACGATTTTAAAACATGTTGGGTCACGCATGGTCCAATCTTACATGGTCCAACCTTACATGGTCCAACCTTACATGGTCCAACCTTATATGGTGCAACCTTACATGGTCCAACCTTACATGGTCCAATCTTACATGGTCCATATATATATTATTGGACCATGTAAGATTGGACCATGTAAGATTGGACCATGTACGATAGGATCATGTAAGGTTGGACCATGTAAGGTTGGACCATGTAAGGTTGGACCATGTAATATTGGACCATGTAAGATTGGACCATGTACGATAGGATCATGTAAGGTTGGACCATGTAAGGTTGGACCATGTAAGGTTGGACCATGTAATATTGGACCATGTAAGATTGGACCATGTAAGATTGGACCATGTAGGGTTGGACCATGTAAGATTGGACCATGTAAGGTTGGACATTGTAAGGTTGGACCATGTAAGATTGCACCATGTAAGATTGGACCATGTAAGGTTGGACCATGTAAGGTTGGACCATGTTATATTGGACCATGTTATACTGGACCATGTAAGGTTGGACCATGTAAGGTTGGACCATGTTATATTGGACCATGCAAGGTTGGACCATGTAAGATTGGACAATGTAAGATTGGACCATGTAAGGTTGGAACATGTAAGGTTGGACCATGTAAGATTGGACCATGTAAGGTTGGACCATGTAAGATTGGACCATGTAAGGTTGGACCATGTAAGATTGGACCATGTAAGATTGGACCATGTAAGGTCGGACCATGTAAGGTTGGACCATGTAAGATTGGACCATGTAAGATTGGACCATGCGTGACCCAACATGTTTTAAAATCGTCATCACGAGTTTTCGTCACACTCAACAATGGGACATTGCTTAAAGCCTGATAACAAACATCATTATGTTTCTTGGCTCGCTCACTTTTTCTGTTCACTCATCCAAAAGACTTTGCCATTTTTTTGGACAAAATCATCAGGCTCAAACAGGCGATGCAAAAGTCCCACGCTTTGAAGTAAGTTACTTCAAAGTGTGGGAAGATCCCCCCACACTTTGAAGTAAAAAATGGGTTTACTTCAAAGTGTGGGGCACATCCCCACACTTTGAAGTAATTTACTTCAAAGTGTGGGATTACTTCAAAGTGTGGTGCAACAGTCGTGCCGCGTCTGCTATCCAGTTCGCGGTAGGATTAGAAAAAATATATATATACCAAACCGATGTCAAATACGAGCTGATTTGGTGAAATAAAGCACATTTCTACTTGCGAAACCCATCGAACAGCCATTAGGCTAAGCGGGAGAGTTCTCGTGATTGTTTTAATTAAAAAACTCATTCATAACAAGAGGCGAAGCCATCAAGGCTCACGTAAGAAATCGACAAACAGTAACACAAACTCAATCACTCCGTCACACACACACACACACACACACACACACACACACACACACACACACACACACACACACACACACACACACACACACACACACACACACACAGAAAAAGCATAGGTGAAACTGTGCAAGAAAGCGAGACACTAGATCTAGATCTGTCTGTCTGCATGTAGCCTACTTACAAGGACACGACTGCCAACTAGTCTCGGCGCGCTCAAAATAATAATGACCGAGACTGTCAGTACTTCCTTCGCGTGACGTCTAACCCTCTTACGTCATAATGTGACGTCAATGTAATGTGACGTCTTCAAATGTTAGAGTTTCTACCACAGACATACAGACGCACGCACGCACGCACGCACGCACGCACAGACAGACACAGTTACGATCGCATAGGCTACACTTACGTGAGCCAAAAACTAGAGACTAGCTTTCTGGTCAAAACGAATGATTAATCTGCTGTATCATTCGCTTGTCGGAAAGACAATCGGCCGACGCGCTTCTCTCAAATATGACCTTCTCTTGTCTTCTGTCTCGGAAGATTTATTCTACTCCCAAATAGCACTTCTTTGCACCTCTTATGACTCCTTCGTCCTCTAGAATCCCGTATCCACACCAAATACGAGCTGATTTGGTGAAATAAAGCACATTTCTACTTGCAAAACCCATCGAACAGCCATTTCCGGTGCTCGATCGCGGACATTTTCAGCTTTGAAGGCTATTTACGGGCAAATATCAATCGCTCCCTGACTTTTTATGCATCGAGAAACAAATTTAGTCATCGCTGAATCAGTAGCTTACCTTAAATCCCGACATAAATCAAACAATACCTAGAAAACAGACAAAACTTGCCTTCACACGTGTCATGAGCGGCCTTCGGCTTCTGTTCGGCCTTTGACCGGTTATCCCCCGTGAACCACTGTTCCAATCCGGAACTATTTTCAGTAGTGTTCGCATTGGCAAACTTCCACCGACTTTTGTTTGACTTCTGAACGACAAAGACACACACACATACAGACACGCACTGGCTCACACACACACACACACTCACACACACACACACACACACACACACACACACACACACACACACACACACACACACACACACACACACACACACACACACACACACACACACACACACACACGAAGAACTGAAATAAGATTTTTATTTATTAGCAAAGATAATGGCAAACAAATAATGGTGTTTTTTTTACATCTAGGCACCAAAAGGGGACACGGCAGTGCAAAGTTTTGACTTTATTTGTTGCTGAAACAGTTTCCGCTAAAGATATTCAAAGGTCTTTTGGAAAACAATTTGATCCCTTTTCATAAAAACGGCTAACACTTGCCAAAAAAAAGGAAGAAATTGTCTTAATGTTGATACTTCCACAATTTAGCATATGCAACAATGGGGTTTTTGTCATCATGTTGGCAGTATCTTGTCTGCATAAAAAGCACGTGTGTTTGTAAAAACTGTTGGATCGTTTGAGATTGTTTTTGATTTTTATGGTGTCAAAATGAAGAGTTCGACCGTTTATATGAAATCAAATTGTGTTATTTCGTTACCTGAAATTCCACACTTGTTTTCAAAAGGCAACCCTGATACCGACTATCACACAACATGTTCAACCTGTATGGTTTGTTTGTTTGTTTTGTTTGTTTGTTTGTTGCTTTTATTGAAAAAAGCCCAACCAACAACAACAAAACTAACTTGAAATAACGCTCAAAATTGTTTTCGAGAAGAAAATACATCAAATCAAAATACGCTTTCTAGCCCTGGCGAAATGTCCCTGTTATTGTCAGACAGGTACTTTCTGCAAAGAGAAAAAACCTATCTTTATATCAGCGTTGAGACTTGCTGTTTTGACAAATCCGAACCTTTGAATATCTGTTTGTCTCCGTTTTTCCCAGCGATCTTTCCATGTCCAAGTCACAAGATCCTATAATACTGTAGAGGGAAGTGCAATTCCTTTTTAGTACAAAGATTTCCTTGGTGATTGTCACACTGAAAAAAGCTCTTTGACAATGAAGATGTCATTTTACTTCTATCCAAATCTGGCTAAATTCTACAAACATGACAAATTGTGACTGTGGTTGCATTTGCACTACCGTGTCTGAGTTTAACATGTTGGGGGAAAGGCAAGCACATATATATATATATTTGAAAGAGATTAAGTCAAGCATACGGAGAGTTAAATCGGAAGAAAACATACTCAGATCATTTCAATGTAATTTAAGAAAATCAAGAAACAAACAAGCATTATTCGTTTATCACTTTGTGATCAGAAATGTCACAACAACAATGAAAAGTGACGTTTAACATCCTACTGCAAGATTAGAACGAAACAACGTACTGCTAATCGCCGGGCAAACTAAATATAGGTAAGAATTGAATGTTATTTGAAAAAGCCCCATGAAAAAAAAACCTCATGAGAAATAACGATGGTGGTGATTAAAACAGGTGAGACACTACAACATCGTGAACATTCACTGATATGTAGGCTACTAACTAATAACAATGTTATTACCTAAACACCACGCACTCACTGTTAACATGTAAGATTTATATTTTTTTAAATCACTATCGATGCCAATTCCAGAGATTATAGGTTCTGACAAAGGTAAACTTGATTCAAACGAACGATCCTATTAAGGGAGAGAAGTATATCTACATTGTATATTGTACAAGTTCAATTGAGAGGAAAGAACAATTGGTGCTCTCCCCTTAATGAGTTCCACATTATAACTCCTTTACTGTACGTGATTCTTGATGTACTGTAAGGTGAAGGACATTTCAACGTGTTTAACTTTCACCTGACATCCAGCTTTAGAATACAAACTACGACCACAGATTCTCTTTTGATTTACTACAGGTATTATTATAAGCATTAGTCAGTTTCTATGTATCATGTATTATTCATTATCTATGTATCTGTTAGCATTTATTGATGATCTATCAGTATTTATAATCTGGAAAAAGTCCACGAACAAGACGAATTGTTTCTTGAATTAAATTTGCACTTTCGCGTCTGGGTTTAACATATGTTGGGGGAAAAGGCAACTACATAATTATCTTTAATTAAAATAGATTAGGACAAGCATACAGAAAGTTAATGTGGTGAAAGCATATTCAAAGATTGTAATTGTAAATTAAGACAAAAAGAACAAAAAAGGATCATCCGTGTATGACATTGGCATCAGACATGCCATGAAAACATAGAATAGTGACATTCAACTTCCAACTGCAAGGTGAGAATGAAACTACATATTGTGTTAAATTACATGTAACGCTGAATATAAGTAATAAGTGAATGTTGTGTGTCAAAACTGAACACTATTCACATGTACAAGTTGTATAATAGATAGTAAACTGCAGAGATTAGTCCAAGAAAATAGACAAATACAACACATGATTATATCAAAAATATTAAAAATACATGAAGAGAAAAGACAAGAAGAATAAATGACTGAATGCAATCAGAATAGATAAATACCGGACACTTAAAGTAAATGTGAGTAAACTTCTATAGTGCTAGACAATAATTCATACACAGAAAAACTAACACATCAACAACATACAAACAAACAAACAAGCAAAACAAAAAAACGAACATAACAATGTTGAGGTTACATGCAATAAAACGATCACACAAAAATGTAGAAACTAGGAACACACACACACACACACAAAATCACACAAGAAAATTGGTATCATGATGCATATAAGTCTTTACTAAAACCGTTTCAGTAATTATCCAATGCTTAAAACGCCTTCTTTTTTCTTTAGAGCTTTAGATTGGTTTTCAAGATTTTAGATTGACGTTTGAATGATTCAAATGCACGGCGTGAGTAGTGTGAAGTTAAGGCATCCATAACGATTGTTAGCTCTGAATAACAAACGCATCTGCCTAGTTGTTTGCTGTTATGATGGGTAGTATATAATATCAAATAAAACAAAGGTATTGCTGGGATATGAGATACAAATCTGTCAGACAACCAGTCAGAAGGTCAGGATAAGGATACAGAACAAGTATCATTTTGTCCTCATCGACATTCGGGCTGGTTTCTCAGTTTTATTTTGTTTACGCCAAATTTTAGTTAGCAAGGTTAAGTTTAGGTGGTACATGGTCTGAAACGAAAAGAAATATAAGGACTGATAGCTCTGTGAATACAATGCTTAATTTCACCAGGTAAAGTGTAGGTGGTACATGGCATTGTCTAAGAGTATAATAACACATCCAACAAGCACTTGGCTCTTGGTCGCGGTAACCAGTCAATGTGTAATTATTCGGTAATTTAGCAATAGCTTTTTCTAAAAACAAATACAAACAATCTGCCACATGCCACATAACACAACGGAGAAACGTTACAATGTCCATTTTCAGGTTCAGTTTGCCTTTAAGTACTAGAACGAATACAGCTGTTGGTCTTTGTCATCGTTCTATGAAATATGGAGAGGCGGCTACATGTAGTTTCAGATGTGTTGTATGTCAACTGCAGCTACCCAGTAATAAAACCATCCAAAACCCAGAAGTTCTTGCCGTTTTCCAAGATTGCGGTCGCTCTCTTTCACACGCTAGGTCAGCCTGATTGCACAGCGGATTTAAACGGAATGGGTATGCTATGTTAGGTAAGACACCAAACAAACGTTTTGATGTAAAAACAAATCGGAAATATTGTTCAGTTTCAGTCACCGTCACGGTTGAAATTAAATCACGCCGTCCAAAAACGCCATTTTTGAGGGTAGGCGTTGTCAAGGTCGTGTGACGTTATTATGAGTTATTTCTTATAATATGCTGACTGTTAGCAACTTGGCCGCTGTCAGCGTGAGTTCGATCCCAGGTTCGGCGGAAATCTATTTCAGAGTCAACTTTGTGTGCAGACTCTCTTCGGTGTCCGAACTCTCCCCCCGTGTACACTACATTGGGTGTGCACGTTAAAGATCCCACGATTGACAAAAGGGTCTTTCCTGGCAAAATTGCTTAGGCACAGTTAATAATTGTCTACCTATACCCGTGTGACTTGGAATAATAGGCCGTGAAAGGTAAATATGCGCCGAAATGGCTGCAATTACTGGCCGTATAAAATTTCATCTCACACGGCATCACTGCAGAGCGCCTAGAACTGTACCCACGGAATATGCGCGATATAAGCCTCATTGATTGATTGATTGATGTCGAGAAAATGGATTATCAGCCATGAGCTGAAGGCGAATGCTGATATCATTTGTGAGACATATCTGTTATCAGTTGCTAACAGTCAGCATATTAGAAATAACGGTTTTATTACCGTCTATTTCGATCAAAAGAAATGTTGAAGCGACCCCGCGAATTAGACGGAACAGTCACAATGGAAACTGGGTCGTTCGTATCTCATTATGCCTGTCAGTCAAAGCATTCTCGTGATCTGGGTCAGCCAATTAGAGTCACTCACCTGACGAAATGAATCATCACAGGTCAAATGCGATCACACAACAATCTCACAAGATAAACCATGTTGAACATGCGTTTCAGTTACTTCGATATCTCTTGTCCACCGGAGAGCGACAGATTTCGAAACAACGCCAGAGAGAAAGGAAATGACGTAAAGATATATTTGATGTAAATTAAGTGACGCAATTTCGCTTGAATCGTCAGAACTTGGAAAATGGCATTTTGAAGTGAGTGGGTCGGCATTGCAAACGCAGAGGGTGGGTGGTGACTCGGCGTTCTGTAAAGCGCCCACCGACAAAACTGGCTTTTCTGTATTTTTAAATAAAGAGTGTAGTATCTCAATCTGACAGCATTTAAAGTGTCATTCTGTGGAATAAGTCATGCTGATATTGTTAGTTCCAATGTTTACTTTGTCTTGTTAATTTTTAGCGTGATAAACAAAAATGGTCCCTGCCTGAACGTTATAACATTTAGAGGGTCACCTAGAATCAGTCGTGATTGGTCCAAAAGCCATATGGTGCCCTGGAATGGTAATAAACCAAAATATTGCTCAAATCCCCCCCAAAACACTGTTTAGCATCTGAAAAAGTATCCTTAACTTTTTGTGCTCAGTCTAAGAATGACTTAACCGTCGCTAAATCGCATGGTCCGCTAAATATGAATAAGAAGTGAATGTTCTGTGACAAAAAAATAAACACTATTTACATGTACAAATTGTACAACAGATAGATAATTACTGAGAATAGTCAAAAAATAGACAAATACAATACATGATTATATGTAAATATTAGAAATACACTCAGAGAAAAGACAAGAAGAATACATGATCACATACAATCAGAATAGATAAATACAGGACACAAGTAAAGGTTAGTAAGTTTCTGGTAATGTAGCAACAGCTTTTATCAAAAACAAAACCAAAAAACCATGCAAATGCCATCAAAGCCGATAGCAGTGATTAGTTGCTGACTCGTCGTCCAATATTTGAAGATAAAATCGGCCAAGTGTCGAACATTTCTGTTAAAGGCAATCTCGGGAGCATAACTTTGCCCAAGAGAATAAACAACCACGAACAATCAGCAATCGTTTTATCGCGTTCGTTTCCTTGTTTATTTGTCTGCTTGTTTGTGAATGAGTTCGGATCAGTTGCAGGGAAAAAACAACTTCTGATCAAAACAAAAAGTCCAAATTTACACTGTCGTTAACAAGTGATGTGACAGAAGATGTTGAGTAATATCTTCTATTGCGTATTGTTTCCTCTGAAGCGGCTGGCAGCCATTTTGTGTTGATGACTATTTCTTGTGTTGGCTTGCACGTACTGTCAACCTCTGTCACTCTTTGTCTAGTTCTCTATTGTGTGATTTAGAAAACCAGCCAAGGCTGCTGGACTGATGATTGGAAAGAAATTAAAAGAAAAAAACATCTGAAAAGAACGAGGTACAAGTGCTACGCCAGGTACATTTTGGATGCAAAAGTGTTTGTTTTTTATTATCTGAAATAACGTCAGTGTTTTGGTTGTTTTGTGTATTTCTTGAATTGTTGTTTTCCTCAGTTTTTTCAAGAACATTTTCATGCAAATCATATTACAGAACATGCGTGCGCGTACAAACTTTCAAGAACAACAATAGTAATAATTCAAAAATCAACTGCTACTTCTACAACTAGTAATGATGATGATGATGATGATGATGATGATGATGATGATGATGATGATGATGATGATGATGATGATGATGAAAAGCGATGAGAAAATGGCAGAATTAGAAATCAAAAGTCATAAAAGTAAGGCAGCGTGCTCTTCTTCTGATTTAAAGCAAAGCACGTCGAACCACCAACAACCCAAAAAATCAGTGCGGTTTTTAAATTTCATTGCAAGCACATAGGAATTTGTGTCCGATGACACCGATTTTGTTGTAGTTTGAACACACTGCTTTGGAACGGAGAGTCAACTTATATCAGTGCGTGTATAGTTAGGTAATGATTGAACGTGAGGGGACACAAGCACATTTTGAAGGATGTTAACAAACCTTAGGTACAAGTAACACTGACCTTTAGCAACCTAACCTATAGATTTCAGATAACCCCGTAGAATTGTAAGGGTGTTGCCTAATGATTCTCTGAGTAATGCAAGTTCGCTACATAGAGCTACACATACATTGGGTTGCTGTAAATGACCACAGATATATTCGATTCTGGTGATAATTATTATGTCTCCTCAGTTGAATAACAAATGTTTTCTGTACCCGCCAAAGCAAGGACGGCACAATAAAAGGTCAGCATTTTCGCCTATGGACGGTTCTTCGGAACACACACACAAATAATGAAATAACATGAAAATCAAAAAGCAGCAGAAAAAGCAGAAGAAAAAAAGCCCATATTATTTTATGGTTTAGATTATGTATCCTGACAAAGTGTACCAGCATGCATACATCCAGTTTTCTTTACTTGTGTTCGACGAGTTTTGGGCCTATAAGAGATGAAATGTCTACTCC
>NC_090257.1:27218580-27253580 GCF_037325665.1 Littorina saxatilis
ATCTTTTTCCGTCAATTTTACATAAGGAGCAATCAAAATCACAAGGTGCAGTAAGCATAAGCTCATCTACGTCTCAATTACACGAAGTGTGTGCTTGGGTGCAATCCATAATAATAAAACAGCTTTGAATGCAAGGTTTGGTGTCTAACAGCAAGATGTGTTTTAAGAAGTCTTTGAATACGGGCACTGTGAGCTATATTTTCCATGATCGCTTTAATGCAGCAAAAAGATAAATACATAAGGTACATGGTAGACACCAACTTTACTTACATCATGCATGTTGGGAAGCTGTTTAAGTGATAGTTCTAGACCTACTACCCTTTGTTTTTAATTTCGTTAAGTTTTTACTAAATGTTTTTACATAGACAGGGGAATCGAGACGAGGGTGTGGTGTATGTGTGTGTGTGTGTGTGTGTGTGTGTGTGTGTGTGTGTGTGTGTGTGTGTGTGTGTGTGTGTGTGTGTGTGTGTATAGAGCGATTCAGAGAAAACTACTGCACCGGTCTTCATTAAACTTTACATGAAAGTTCCTGGGTATAATATCCCCAGACGTTTTTTCTTTGTTTGGATAAATGGTTTTGATGACGTCATATCCAGCTTTTTGTGAAAGTTGAGGCCACACTGTCACGCCCTCATTTTTCAACCAAACAGGTTGAAATTTTGGTCAAGCAATTTTTGACGAAGTCCGGACTATGGGATTGCATTGCAGCTCGGAAATTAAAAACATAGTTAATTAGTTTGCTCATTAAAGTTGTCATTAAAATCAAATGTTCACAAACAGATTTCAAATTGATTGCATCGTATTCTTCATCAAATTCCGATTCTAAAAATATATACATAATTATGTCATGTTTACTCTTAAAATGTGATCACAATTAACAAAAGTAGGCATATTAGTACTACGATTACAATTTCTAAAATCGATCCAAAAATGATTTCATCTTATTCTTTATCATTTCCTGATTCCAAAAACATATAGATATATAGCTATTCTGATAAACACGTGGGGGAATTCGGGGGCTGTGATTGGATGGTCTCTTCCGATCATCAAAGCATAATGCTACGGAAGTCGGCCATTTTTCTCAATATCCAAAAGCATATTGTCGATAACAAAGACGCATGGTTCCAGTTTACCCATCTGTACCACGGCGATGTTTCTATCGACAACAGCATACACTGACAACTTAAAAAGCTGTTTCAACAACGTACGTGTTGTGAAATCGAATGCACTTGGAGTCAGTTTTTCTTCCAAACTCAGAAAGCGTGTAGCGGTGTGCATGTCTGCGCGAACATGATGCGCGTAAGAAGTTTGTCTGCTATCAAAACCTGAGATCAACGCATCGACGCAAAAACTGTCATTTTGTAAGTTTGGAACAACAAATCAAGGTCATAACAGCTATATAATAGCTATTGTGTTTTCAGCGTAGCAATAGGGTCCGATATTTAGACTCGAACAAGTATAATGCGACTCATCTTCGACTCGTCGGCATTATACTTGTCTCGTCTAAATATCGGACCCTATTGCTACGCTGAAAACACAATAGCTGTTAATAATATATGGTAATCAGAACAAACTCATAAAGTTAAAAAGAATACAGAAAAGCGCGCTTTCCTGCTTTAATAGCACAATACCGCGCTGTACTGGCCAGTCAATTTCACTTCGTATTGTCTAGGTAAAAAAAAATGCAGTGCGTTCAGTTTCATTCTGTGAGTTCGACATCCTCACTAACTGTAGTAATTTCGCCTTACGCGACTTGTTTTTCTTTTTAGATCACTACCCACCAGCGTTCCCCCCTGTGAAGCTGTCAAAGTTCAGACGGTAGTTGTCGCTGCTGTCGCTGATGGAGAAGTTGTTGTAGGTGACGTAACCTTTTGTTCCGTTCCACATCATCAGGTCCACGCGTAGTTCATACTGCTGTCTGGACGTCAACATGTGCAGGGCGTCAAGACCTGGAAAGTATCAACACACACAGTTCATACTTCTGTCTGGACGTCAACATGTGCAGGGCATCAAGACCTGGAAAGTATCAACACACACAGTTCATACTTCTGTCTGGACGTCAACATGTGCAGGGCGTAAAGACCTGGAAAGTATCAACACACACAGTTCATACTTCTGTCTGGACGTCAACATGTGCAGGGTATCAAGACCAGGGCCCATATTCTTGAAAAAGCTGCAACATTGTGTCCTGCTAAGTCACCATGTCGTTTAACTACCGCCCAGTATCTATTTTTACTGCCCAGTAATTATTTATTTTCCCCCGGTATTCATGTGAGTCTGGCGGAAGGTCGGCAGCTACAAGTGATGGTTATTTTTAGAATAGGAGATTCCCCTTGCTTGCTCTTCTCTGCGCACGCGTTATCGGCGTTTTCGCCGGCGTGTCAGTTTCAAAATCAATAGCAACAATCCAAACAAACTGAATGAAATAAAAACACGGGGAGACATTTATTTAAAAAACAAAATTTAACCTCAGTTGCATGCAGGTGGCTGCTAGCGTTAGTTTTTTTTTGCCTTCTCTCTCACTTTTTTTTTCAAGCGGAGAGCATCCTTCTTCATTGGTCTTTTTCTTTTTTCAATCAAATGTTTACATGTTTAAATTAACAAATTTTATCAATAAACTAATATCATGGTAACAAAAGATTTTTAAAAACACCTATTTCCTGCCTAAAATTAATTTTTAAAATCAATTTTACAACGTACTCTCTTGCACATGAAGAAAATAAACAAAAATAAACAAATGGCTAAGAGTAAAAAAGAAAAAAAGTACATCCAGATGGCGATTTGAACTCGACTCAATCGCGTATCAGGCGAATGCATTTGTGCTTAAATGACACCAAGGTGTGTCCATGAGGGACATAAATGTACAAACAATATTTGAACAAGATTTATTCAGATTTGACAGTTTGAATAACGTATGAAAAGAGTGACATGGACAGTGTTGGTGAAGTTACTGACAGGCAGCGACTTTAGAGGAGGGGGATGGGTCCTCTAACTTTACAGCTCGGAGACACCCCGGTAAGGACTTACCGGTGTTTCATAAATAACACTTAGCGGACTTATCGAGCGTAAGTGGTTTAACAGGCTTGGACACATCAACAAACATAGTTCATATAACTGCTGGACACCAAAATAATACGCACACACCCCTACCAACAAATAGAAACATAGTTTATTTTAAACCTATAATAATACGAGAATTTATAACGCGCACATATCTCACCACAAGGCGACTCAAGGCGCACTCATACACAATCTTTCGCATTAACAACTCAAGCATATTTATATACACTTACGCATAAATTGCATGAAGATGACAACGCAACAACACAGAGACACGGCACTCGAAAGAAAGCACGAAAAAGAAAAGACAATTTCAAACAATAATTATGTACATGGTTATATTTACAACTGATCTGATTTAGGCTTGCGGGTGAGATGGGAGGGGGGAGGGGGTGTAGCGGGGCACTGTAGTCTGAGGATTATTTAGGGAAAAGAAAACTCTTGAGGCCAGATTTAAATGCTTCTAAAGACTGTTGTTGACGGAGGGGGAGAGGTAGTGAGTTCCAGTTGGTGGGAGCTTGAAAGAAAAAGGAGCGTTGGCCTGCAGTTTTGAGCTTTGTGTGAGGTATGTTGAGTTTGAGGTTGTCGTTTGAGGAGCGGAGTGGTCGGGAAGGTTGATAGAGTGAGAGGGAATCAGAGAGATAGGAAGGAGCGAGCTTGTTGAGGCATTTGTATGTGAGAGTGTTGAGCTTGTATTTGATCCTATGTGAGATGGGTAGCCAGTGGAGTTGTTGCAACAGAGGGGTGATGTGGTCTTTCTTTTTCTTTTTAAGAACAAGACGGGCAGCGCTGTTTTGAATGCGTTGAAGACGATAGATAGAAGAAGCGGGAAGTCCAGCAAGAAGGGAGTTACAATAGTCAAGACGAGAGAGAATGGTGAAGTGACAAGTTTGGCGGTAGCGTCAGTGGTGGGAGCTGAAAGTAGCAGGTGCGAGAGACAGAAGAGATGTGTTGTTTCATGGAGAGGGTGTTGTCTAGGGTGACTACAGGATTTTTGACAGTAGAAGACAGAGGGACAGACAAGTCGGAGAGTTCAAGGGAGTCAGAGGTGGCTTTTGAGAGTTTGGATGTGGTCCCTATCAGAATGGTTTCGGTTTTGTTGCTGTTGAGTTGAAGTTTGTTCTCTGTCATCCAATTCTGTACGTCGGTGATGGTATTAGAGAGAGTGGATAGGACAGTGTCAGACTGATCAGGAGTAGAGCTGTTTTGAAGTTGTGAGTCGTCAGCAAAAGAGTGATGGAGAACGTTGTGTCGGTCGAAGAGGTTGAGTGTAGAGAGTGAACAGTACAGGCCCAAGCACGGACCCCTGGGGGACTCCGCACTCAAGCCTGATGGGGTCGGAGTTCAGTTTGTCAATGGAAACAGTATGATAGCTGTCAGTGAGATACGAAGAGAACCAAGAAAGAGCTGTGCTGAAGATGCTAAAGGCCAAAGCGGAAGGTCGTGGGTTCGAATCCCGGCCGCGCCTGGTGGGTTAAGGTGGAGATTTTTCCGATCTCCCAGGTCAACTTATGTGCAGACCTGCTAGTGCCTTATCCCCCTTCGTGTGTACACGCAAGCACAAGACCAAGTGCGCACGGAAAAGATCCTGTAATCCATGTCAGAGTTCGGTGGGTTATAGAAACACGAAAATACCCAGCATGCTTCCTCCGAAAGCGGCGTATGGCTGCCTAAATGGCGGGGTAAAAACGGTCATACACGTAAACATCGTGGGAGTTTCAGCCCACGAACGCAGAAGAAGAGAAGAAGAAGATGCTAAAGGTATGATGAAGACGTTGAAGAAGGATGTTGTGATCAACCGTATCGAAGGCTGCTGAGAGATGAAGAGGGGCAAGGGCAGAAATTTCACCTTGGTCAGTGGCAGAAAGAAGATCGTTAGTTATTTTGAGAAGAGCAGTTTCAGTGGCGTGTTTAGGACGATATGCTGACTGAAGAGGAGAGAATAGGTTGTTGGAGAAAAGATGAGAGTTAAGCTAATTCAAAGCTATTCTTTCAAGGAGTTTGGAGATGAAGGATAGGTTTGAGACAGGGCGGAAGTTGCTGAGTGTGTTAGGGTCAAGCGACGGTTTCTTTAAAATAGTTTTGACTATGGCAGTCTTGAAGGAATCTGGGACTGTGCCTGACTGCAGAGAGTTTTTGATGGTTTCAAGGACAGAGGAAAGAAGTTCAGGTAGACAGTCAGAGTAGAGTTGTGTAGGAAGAGGGTCAAGGTCACTGCAGGTTTTTAATGTGGTTTCTTTGATGACATTTTCCAGTTCAGGGAGAGTCAGAGGCTTGAAATGTGTGAAAGGAGTTCCTGTAAAAGCAGGAGGAGTGTCAGACCTTTGATATGATATGTTGTCTATTTTGTCACGGATGGCTTGAATCTTGTTGTGGAAATACTCAGAGAAAGCGTGTGGGAGTTTGGTAGGGTCAATGTTGTTGGGCAAGGGAGAAGCAGAAGAGCTGCCAAGTAGGTCATTCATGGTGGAAAAGAGGGCTTTAGCAGAGGTTATTTCACAGATGTTAGTACTGTAGTGTGATTGCTTGGCGTTTGTGGTGATTGTCTGAACTTGGTCTTTGTGCTTGTTGTAAATCTGTCTGTCAACTTCTAGTTTAGCGGTTCGCCACTTCCTCTCTGCTCGGCGACGTACTTGTTGTGCATTCATTACTTCAGATGTCATCCAAGGTGCAGAAGCCCTATCTACAATGAGTTTTGTTTTTGAGGGTGCGTGTTCATCAAGAAGTGTGCGAAGAGTGAAGTCATAGTGAAGGACAAGATCTGAGGAAGGCGGACGATCAAGAAGTCGGCTGGCTGCTTCTGCGCGAAACGTGTCTGTGTTGACTTTTTTGAGGTTGCGACGGACTACGTGTTTCTTTTGTTTTGACGGTTTGGCTACTTTGAGGGAGAAGAGAGCGGCAGAGTGATCAGATCTGAGGTAGTCGTTCAGAAGAACGCCATACACCAGGTCAGTCGACTCGTGGATGACGATCCAATCAATGATGTGTGTCTTGCGTGTGGGTTTGTCAACAAGTTGCTTAAAGCCATATGTACTCGATGACTATACACGCTAATTGCTTTACCCACAGCTGGAGACATGCTAAATTAAGTTCCCTGCAAGATATTGTGGTCTAGGACCCCTTAAATGTTGAGATATTTGAATTTTTATTTTGATCTAGATCGTCCTATTTATAGATTTGCCAACAGAGGGAACGTTGACGCAAGGGAAATAACTCCGCGTCTTTGTTGACATCCTCACTTTTTCAGAGGCTAGAACAAGCTTTATCCTACATGTATACGTGAGAGAGATACCCGTGAGATAAAAATCGTTCAAATCACACGTGTGTATATCATGTAAATGAGGTCAACCGGAAGGTCAAGCTATGTAAATTAGTAGTACATGGGATCAACCGGAAGGTCAAGCTATGTAAATTAGTAATTACACATTCATGAAGAACTACTTTTGCAACAAAATGGCAACTGTGACGAAAACCGATTTGTCAACACTGAACGAATTTTTGAGTGATGAGCTGTTCGAAGACATGTTTGGTGATGACGCGAATGACAAAGTCGATGAAGAAAAGAGTGAGTCATCCATGATTTATGATTTTTCTCCAATAGACTCATTCGTTCAGACAAACAAGAACAAGAACACTCTCCGAAAAACGGTTTACGATATACGTCGCCTATCGACGTTTATGGCGAAACACGGGGACAAAAGAAACATTAGGCGTGATTAGCACCATCCAACCACAAGAATTATGCAAAATTCTCTGCTCTTTTTTCATGAGTTTGAAAAAACCGGATGGCAAAGAGTATAAACCATCCACGCTGAGGGGCCTTCTTAGCAGCATCCATCGACAGTTGAAGTCTAAAAAGTTTCTACTGTGCATCCGTTAACTGAGAGAAGTCGTGAAGACAAAGCAGAAGATTGTTAAACAGGAAGGTTAATTGTTGCAACTTACCTAACAGGGGTCAACCGCTGAAACATGAAGATGTTGACAAGCTGTGGCAGACAAAACAGCTCCGAGTCGCAGATCCAGAAGCAATCCTGAATACTCTGTGGTTGTAAAACACATTCAACTTTGATCTGGGCAGCCGAGCGTGACTCCTCACAGGCACATGCAGTGGGGAGACGTGTCCTTACATGAAGACAGTAATGGCAGAGAATATCTCCAATTTTGCGAAAGACAATCCAAAACATGCCAGGGCGACAATCCAAAGTCTGTGCGTGATGTCTGTCCGAAAGCTTGGGCGTCGAACGATGAGCGCTGCCCTGTCGCAGTTTACAAAACATACGCAGCTCTCCGACCAAAAGGTTACTCCGAGACAAGTTCCCCCTTCTGTTGTGCAACAAACACAAAAGTTGCATCTGAAGAATTTCCATGGTTCAAGCGCCAACCTGTCGGCGTCAACAAGTTGTCAGCAACCATGAAAAACATGTGCAGAAAAGCTGGGATCATCAACCCGAGGTAGATCTACACCAACCACTCTGCACGCAAGTTCCTAGTGCAGAAACTTTCCGAGAATAACGTTCCTCCGACCGAAATAATGCAGCTATCTTGGCACAAAAACGTCCAGAGTATTAACAATTACAGCAGCATTTCTCAAGAGGAACACCGTGGCTTCAGTGTGATACTAAACGGCACTGCACCGGTCTCGGAGCTGTCGCCAGTGTCGGCAGACGACACATTGGTTTCGCCCGCATCGGCCACTTCAACTCCAGCCATCTCCACTGCCACTGCCTCAATCACATCCCAGCAAACGCTAACAACACTGTTTGCAGGGCCTGTGCACGTTGGTACCATCAACATCAACAAATATTTGTGCAGTCACCAAACCGAGAAGTGACCATCTGAAAGCTGTCGACTCGCCTCGCTCCGACTTGACTGTCATCCTATCGCGGAAGGATATGCTTTGCTGTTGTTGTTCCATTTGGTTTCTTTTATCCTGTGGCCACTGCTTTTCTTTTTATCTGGTATATTTTGAAGTGACCATGATTTCGTTCTTCGAATTTATTTCATCAATGTTCAATATTAAACTTAACAGTGTTAACAAAGGCGAACTACTTTGTCCTAGTTTGAGAGTGTGTGTCATGGCGGAGGAATGAATGTCAAATTGAGTAAAGTGGTTTGAAGTTCTAAAGCGCGTTGATCCAAAGGCAATACGGAGATTTCGTTGGGACGTTTCGTTTTGAAGTTGTGGTAAACGTCATTATTTCGGGGGTCTCTCGCTGGAAAGGTGAAGGTCAACTGAAACGGAACGTGGAACGTCAAAACGCAGTCACGTTTTCCACCCCCAAAAAACGAACAATATTTCGTCAACTTTTGTGAGTATTTTTGCACACTAACAGTTTTATTTGTTGGCCATTTTATGCATTGCTAGATTCATCAACCCTTTCACAGTCTTTCAGCGCTGAGAATGTGTTCATTGGAGGTAGACAACTGTTGTGAACTGAAATATTTTGAAGGGTGCTGATCCTGGTACATTTATCCAACTTCATGGTGAGAAAGCAAATGGCGAAGCAGAAGTAGGTCATCGCATCGAATTTTTATTCTGGATTCGTATGTGATCAGGTGCATGAATTGAAAAATGTGAAGCTCTTGTGCGTGCAATGCGAGTATGTCAATCCTTTATTGACTCGTGGAGTTGAAATTATGCCATGCCCAGTCAGCGGATCATATCCTGCCATGCCCGGCCTTTCATTCCGAAACGAAACGTGAATACATCTAAATCTTGTCTGCGGCCTATGCCGTCTCGTTACACGTTCCGTTTCGCGGGGTGACTCATTCACCAAACGAAACGAGCTGCAAAACGAAACGTGCTGTTTCTTAAATCTCGCTATTCAATAGCGCTGTCGGTGACTTTTAGTTAGATCTGGCACAGAAGTGTATAATGTAGGATAAACAGAATACTACATGGCTTGCTGTGTCGTACCAGATTTACACTCGTTGCTTTTTCAAATAGTGAACAGCTCGCTTTCGCTCGTAGTTCACTATTTAAAAAAACAACTCGTGTAAATCTGGTACGACACAGCAAGCCATGTAGTATTCTCTATGTAATGCATGTATATGGTCCGCGCATTGCGACATATCGTCATTATATGGCCTTATGATGCATTTGACATCGATTGTGGGCAAACTACACTTTGTAAACACGGGAGCGCGTACATATGCCTTTAAGATCATGACAGTCAATAAGGTCCATCGTCTGTCTTGTGTCGTTGTTCTGTGACCGATCAAACTATGTTAAAGTCGCCTATGAGGACGACGTTTGAGGTGTGCGTGATGTGGTGTTCAAGCAATTCTTCAGCTTCTGTGAGGAATGTGGGGAATGTGAATTTGTTTTTGGTGTTGGGGGAGGAGGGTAGATCACCATTAAGGGCGTTCAGACATGGAAAGTATCAACACAATCAACATTGTCATACCAGAGTACGTCGACGTATACATTAAGGGTGTTGCTTTTTGTCTGACGCCCTGTCGGTCAATAAAATTAATACCAGGGTGTCACATGGAGGGGGGGGGGTTAAGGGGGGGTAGGATCAATGGGGGAATTCATATATATTTCTTTCCGTTATTATCGACAGGGCGCAGAGGCCCTTGACACGTGCGATAATGAAAACAACCCATATCTCTTTTTATTTCAACGTCGTATATAGCGCTTAGAAGGAAGTGTAACAGACGACATAACTCAAGTATGTATGTCTGTATCGCGACATTGTTTATGTAAACCGTTTACACTCCATTCTTTGTAACCTGAACTTCTGTGAACAGAGATAAATGACACACGATGTTCATGCCAAGCTTGAGTGAACGAACATCGTCCGGCTATGTGTCGTGCGTCCCAGTTCTATAGAACAAACGGGACATCCTCAACAAAACGTTACTAGCAGCGGTAGTATCAGTCGTAGGTGTCCGTCCGTTTCGGTAGACACCGGACTTTGCGCTCTTTTTTGGGCGCAAGGCCTGGGTGGCTTAATATTCAAGACCGACACTAGCCTTACACTGCCAGAAGTTGACAGCCAAATAACAAAATTACTTTACCGACCCAGAAAATGCCGGTCAACATCTAGACTATTACCTTCCCAATCAGAAGTTGCCAGTCAACTTAAACAAGTACCTTTTCCGACAGACGTTGCAAGCCTAACCCAGCAAGAAGTTGCCAGTTAATTCACATTCTTCTTCTTCGTTCATGGACTGAAACTCCCACGTTCACTCATGACTTTGCACGAGTGGGTTTGTACGTGTATGACCGTTTTTACCCCGCCATTCAGGCAGCCATACGTCGCTTTCGGGGGAAGCACGCTGGGTATTTTCTTGTTTCTATAACCCACCGAACTGTGACAGGTGTTATTCAGGGTATTCAGCTGGTATTTTCTTGTTTTCACTACCTATTTTATTCATGTTTTTCATGATTACTTAGTTAGTGGAAGAATTTGTTGTAATGTATGTTTGATGGTGTATGCTTTTAATTAAGCGTTGTTGACTATGAATGTAGATGCAAATGCTTGTATAACTGTATTTTTTATTTTAAATGTGTCAAGCACAAAGAGCATAATTGTAAAGTTATGATGTTGCGCTATATGAATGCTCATTTATTATTATTGTATTATTATTATTTTCCGTGCGCACTTGGTCTTGTGCTTGCGTGTACACACGAAGGGGGATAAGGCACTAGCAGGTCTGCACATAAGTTGACCTGGGAGACAAATCTCCACCCTTATCCCACCAGGCTGATGCGGCCGGGGTTTGAACTCACGACCTTCCGATTAGGAGGCCGATGTCTTATCCACTAGGCCACCGCGCCCGTTAAGTCACATAAGACAATTGCTTTACCTAGCCAGAAGTTGACAGTTTAGTTTCATAAACATTTGACTAAACCAGCGAGAAGTTACCTGTTAAAGGCAGGAGCTGCCATGAAAATACACTGTTTTTTATTTGACCACAACATTCTTGAAACAAAAATGTTAGCGTTAAAAGTTGGTGTGCATTTGCTGCAATGTATGAACAATAATAGTACATGATAAAATAAAAGATTATTTCTAAATTATTAAATACAAAATAATTTCAAAACTACTCCCCATATTTGAACTAAAGTTGGCTTACAAGTGTGTACCGTAAGATGTTTATCTTTGATTTGTTCGAACAACTTTTAAATATTGTTTTTCTAAATGTTGACTTTGTGGGTACAAAATGTCTCAAAACATCGAAAATGTGTATCTTTAACTGTCCTTCCTAGAGCTAATCCTAGAACAAATGTCTTATACATTTCTGCAAAATTCCAAATCCTTCTAATAAATAGTTTTTAAAATTATCTTGTTATCCATAATGCATTTTAATTTTTCATTTGATAATTTTTATTAAGTCATTCTAAGAACACATTTTGTTTTTGATCATATACTATTATTCTACATACATTGAAGCAAAAGCACACCACATGTTGTGGTCAAATGACTTGGAAGAGAAAAAAGTTAAGTCACACGAAACAAGTGCCTAATCCTGCCAGAAGTTGCCAGTTAAGTCACATAAGACAATTTCTTAACCCAGAGAGAAGTTGCCAGATAAATCACATGAGATAAGTGCCTTACCCAGCCAGAAATTGCCAGTTAGGTCCCCAAAGAAGTTCTGATAAGACGTCCAGTTTCTGTAGAAATCGACTGAGGCATCCTGTCGACGTTGGAACACCTGTTTGTTGTAAACAAGCACAAATCGAAACTATAAATACACACACACACACACACGCACAAGCACTCACACACACACACACACACACACACACACACACACACACACACACACACACGCACACACGCACAACCCACACACGCGTGCTGAAAAAAATCAAACGCGCGTGCATTTGTGCGAGTGTGTGTGTGTGCGTGTGTGTGTGTGTGTGTTTGTGTGTGTGTGTGTTTTTATGTATGTGCAGGGGCGGACGAGGGGGGGGGGGTTCTGGGGTTTCCGGAACCCCCCCCCCCCCCCCCAGCCAAAAAATAAAAATATTGTTTTGTGTTTTTTTGGGGTTGTTGTTGTTGGACAAAATCTGCTGCCTGAAACTGGTAATGATCATCCTCAGAATGCACCATATTGCACCATTTTGCATCCTTTTTTTCAACATTTTCCGGGGGGCATGCCCCCGGACCCCCCTAGCAAGCTAGGCGCTTCGCGCCGTCGGCTCGGCGCTTCGCGCCTTCACACCCATATCTTCACAATATAATTTTGGAAACCCCCCCCCCCCCATAAAATGAACTGATCCGCCCCTGATGTGTGTGCGTGCGTGTGTGTGTGTGTGTGTGTGCGTGTGTGTGTGTGTGTGTGTGTGTGTGTGTGTGTGTGTGTGTGTGTGTGTGTGTTGGACTTACCGTCCAACCCTCTCCATCAGTAACCTGGTCACAGTAGACTTGCAGTGGAGTGGAATTGTCCGGATAGATGGTGACCACGCCGCTCCTGGTTTCCTCATTGCAGTTTTTCTTCTTTTCTGCATCATGAAATCAATACGCTTGTCATGGCCCAATACATATCGAAGAATATAGTTAGATAAGTTTATAGTTTCTTTAAGTTTGAACATGTCTTTTGTAACTGTCAAGATTATGACCTTTTTGCCAAGAAGCAATACGTTTGTCTAGGGTCAATACAGAATAATACAGATCTTAAAAAACACATGTTTTGCTTTTGCGTTATTGTGTTTCGGTCATATCTACAACTTCATTTGATGCATATGTATTTAACGCCGAAAGATAGTACATACTTCTCAAGTGTGTGTCAGAGGCTTACTATCAAACACATGGGTTCTTGCTTTAAAAAAAAAGTTAATAGAGGTCATTTAAAATTGGACTGTACGTGATTTTTAATAATCTGCTCATTCAAACGGCGTCACGTCTTGCAGGAGCATTTTGTGATTTGGTGGTCTATGCATCCCCCGTCGTGTTAATCCGAGTTTACTTGTAAGAATGTATAACAATGGAAAAACCGAAACGTAAAACAAATATCCAATTGGTCTAAAATGCGTTACGTCACACAAGGACGAACCGAGCATTTTGGGGGAAAATCACTCCAACTTTTGACAGTATAAATGTTACAGAAGTTTTGATATTATTGTGATACATATTTGTGACAAAAAGAGAATTGAGAATTGAGGTAGCTCTCTTAATCTTCGTAATTTGATGTAATGAATATTGATTTTCGGGGGTGCAAAGACATGCGAAAGTTTGGTACAAAATATAAAGAGAACTTAACAGTCGATGTAGTCATTTACAACAAAAACCAATGTTGTCTTATCATGACAGCAATGTTTTTCAATGCTAAAAACAACAACAACAACAACAACAACAACAACAATAACAACAACAACAACAACAACAACAACAACAACAACAACAACATCAGGCAGCACCGTTAAAAACTCTTCGGGGTTATCTGAAATTATCAAATTACACTGCCGAAGTACACTTTCTATTGAACCAAACATTTAGTAAACTTTGGAACGTTGAAATAAGCAAAGGTTTTCTCAATTTGTCTTGTAACATTAATGTCTATGCTCTGATAAATGATAAATCACGTGTGCACTTTAGTGTATGAGAATAAAAGCCGAGTCACAGCAAATAATAAATAATGATAATAATAATTGTCAGTAAGCACTGGTGTCACATGACTGATATGAACCAGTTGATTGGCTAATGGCGATGCGCTAAAACTGTTAGCGCACTCTTGGAGTGCGCTAACTTTTCCACAGAGCGTATTCTTCCGCCCTTTGCCAAAGCGAGACTGTGCTCTCATCCTCAGAATTAATTAATGACATGTAGCTTATATTCTCCACAATACCAAATGACCATAAATTCCCTGCTTCTCAATTAAAGCAGAAGTGGGGTTTTTTTTCTGACAGATTGCATGTGCCTGTACCACAGTGCCACTGATCTAAAAATAGAAGCCGCTGTGTTTCATCTAATTTTCGCCGATTTGCATAGATTCTTCTCATATGCCGTGTTAGTGGCATGTAGCTTGTCATCCACATTACCAAATGATGAGTTAGTATACAATTCCCAGCGGCTAACAGAAAACACAAGTGTTATTCCGATAACGTACCACCTAGACCAGTTTCGAAGACTGACTCGATCGACTCTGTCCGTAGCAGACTACACTGAAATACGACTGCATCAGTTCAGTAAATGAATGGTTTCCGAATTATTACTTCAAGGCAAGAACAATCGTAATCGAAAAAGTGTAGGGTTCAGAACGTTCTTACCATATATAAGACTTATTACCAGCCTGCCTCATGCGTGCAGACTCAGTGCAGACTGCAGTGGTTCTGTTGCCCTAGCCTAGCAGACGACATAAACCCCGCTCAGCAAATTAACATGTTGGGCAAATGTGAACGAAAAAACGATGGGGATATAATACCGTATATACGTGTAGGGTTCAGAGCATTCTTACCGTTCATATTTAGTATCAGACTCCCCGATGAGTGAAGATACAACACGAGAAATATGCCACATTTATTTTGAAAATGTGCTAACCTTCGAGTCAATTCAAGGGGAGTCACTCCGCAAAGTCAATCCGTCGAAGCTCGACTGGAGGTTTTGAATCGCAAATAACGAAGAGCCTAGTCCTTTCTCCGAGTTCAAATGAGGTCTCTCTGAAAGATCATCACTGTTCAGCTTAACGCTACACTGGAATTTACCAACAGAAATTAAGTGTTGTTTCGAGGGAAGGAGAAACAGAGTTTAAACTGTAGAGGGAATGAGTATAAGCAGGGACGGGATGGGTCGGGGGGAGGGAAGATGAGGGATGGTGGAGGGTTGAAAGGCGAAGGAAGAAGGATGCAAGGGAGGGGGGTCACAGGAATAAGCGGGAAAGGGACCACCCATAGATAGGGAGCGGCAGTGCCAGTCAGTGCAGCGGCAGCAGCGCCATCAGCAACACGCGTTATTTGCTTTGGGGAAAAAACAGAAACCTTTCGGAAAATGGATTTTTCTGTTTGGAGTGAAAACCTGCCTTCACTAATCGTGAAAGAACTATGTGCACAAGGGTTTGACGACATGAGCGTCATGCTCAACGTCGAGATGTGTGACTTGGAGGCGCTGAAGCTCCCGAGGGGCCTTTTTATTCGGCTCCGTACGGAGGTGAAAAAACTTCACGCTCAGCATGCCTGGAGGCCCCCTTGACGACGACGCTAACGTGAACAATGTGAAGCCGCTGGCGGATTTGATGGCTGGACTTAATCTCCAGTCAGGCGTAGCAGCCACAAAACGGCTTAAAGGTGAGACGGCACTTCGTGTGGTGGATTTCATATCGTGTTTGGGTGCGGAAGAGGAAGTGACCCTCGGAGGGGGTATTTCACTTAAACTGAACTCTAAGCCTAAACTGGAGAAAGTGACACCATCGGCCTGGATTGTCGCCAACTCCAAGATCATGCAGGAACTGATGGACAGTGACACCGAGTTTGACGTGGCTGCTTACATCAGATACACAGCTATGATAGGAGAACATGGCTGTCGCTTCACCTGGCAGTCGGTTATGATTTTTGACGACGAGTACCGGCAGCGACAGGCCCAGAACAAGTTCCCCTGGGGGACAGATGCACCACACCTAGCCACTGTGGTTCTTCGTGACCGTGCCATAGGCAACGTTGCCTCACCAAAGAGGACAGGCAACAAAGACGGCAGCAGCCGACCCAGAACTGCAGGGGGAAAGGAGTTTTGCATGCAGTACAACAAAGGGTCGTGTGCCTATGGTCAGCGCTGCATCTTTGAGCACGCGTGCAGTGTGTGCAGCAAGGATCACCCCGCCTCGCAGCACGCCAGCAGCCAGCAGTCTTCAGCATAGGGACCCGCCCAGCAAATTACCACCGGCAACAAGGTAGGCCCCACCCACTTCAGTCCCTATGTGCCACAGGAACATGACAACTGTAACTTTAGCCAGAAACTCCATTAGTGCTAAGTATGATAAATGGGAATCTGAACTTCAGAATGATTCGGACCGGTCCTTTTTACATTTAGTCAAGTTATGACTAAATGTTTTAACATCGAGGGGGGAATCGAGACGAGGGTCGTGGTGTATGTGTGTCTGTCTGTGCGTGTGTGTGTGTGTGTGTGTGTGTGTGTGTGTAGAGCGATTCAGACTAAACTACTGGACCGATCTTTATGAAATTTGACATGAGAGTTCCTGGGTATGAAATCCCCATACGTTTTTTTCATTTTTTTGATAAATGTCTTTGATGACGTCATATCCGGCTTTTCGTGAAAGTTGAGGCGGCACTGTCACGCCCTCATTTTTCAACCAAATTGATTGAAATTTTGGTCAAGCAATCTTCGACGAAGCCCGGACTTCGGTATTGCATTTCAGCTTGGTGGCTTAAAAATTAATTAATGACTTTGGTCATTAAAAATCTGAAAATTGTAAAAAAAAATAAAAATTTATAAAACGATCCAAATTTACGTTCATCTTATTCTCCATTATTTTCTAATTCCAAAAACATATAAATATGTTATATTTGGATTAAAAACAAGCTCGGAAAATTAAATATATAAACATTATTATCAAAATTAAATTGTCGAAATCAATTTAAAAACACTTTCATCTTATTCCTTGTCGGTTCCTGATTCCAAAAACATATAGATATGATATGTTTGGATTAAAAACACGCTCAGAAAGTTAAAACAAAGAGAGGTACAGAAAAGCGTGCTATCCTTCTTAGCGCAACTACTACCCCGCTCTTCTTGTCAATTTCACTGCCTATGCCGTGAGCGGTGGAGTACGGGTATACGGTCTTGCTGCGTTGCATTGCGTTCAGTTTCATTCTGTGAGTTCGACAGCTACTTGACTAAATGTTGTATTTTCGCCTTACGCGACTTGTTATATTAAGTCAAGTTTTGACTAAATGTTTTAACGTAGAGGGGGGAATCGAGACGAGGGTCGTGGTGTATGTGCGTGTGCGTGTGTGTGTGTGTGTCTGTGTGTCTGTCTGTGTGTGTGTGTAGAGCGATTCAGACTAAACTACTGGACCGATCTTTATCAAATTTGACATGAGAGTTCCTGGGTATGAAATCCCCATACGTTTTTTTCATTTTTTCAATAAATGTCTTTGATGACGTCATATCCGGCTTTTCGTGAAAGTTGAGGCGGCACTGTCACGCTCTCATTTTTCAACCAAATTGGTTGAAATTTTGGTCAAGTAATCTTCGACAAAGGCCGGGATTTGGTATTGCATTTCAGCTTGGTGGCTTAAAAACTAATGAGTGAGTTTGGACATTAAAAATCTGAAAAGTGTAAAAAAAATATTTTTTTTTATAAAACGATCCAAATTTACGTTCATCTTATTCTTTATCATTGTCTGATTCCAAAAACATATAAATATGTTATATTTGGATTAAAAACAAGCTCTGAAAATTAAAAATATAAAAATTATTATCAAAATTAAATTGTCCTAATCAATTTAAAAACACTTTCATCTTATTTCTTGTCGGTTCCTGATTCCAAAAACATATAGATATGATATGTTTGGATTAAAAACACGCTCAGAAAGTTAAAACGAAGAGAGGTACAGAAAAGCGTGCTATCCTTCTCAGCGCAAGTACTACCCCGCTCTTCTTGTCAATTTCACTGCCTTTGCCGTGCGCGGTGGACTGACGATGCTACGAGTGTTGCATTGCGTTCAGTTTCATTCTGTGAGTTCGACAGCTACTTGACTAAATGTTGTATTTTCGCCTTACGCGACTTGTCACTCGATGGATTAAAACATGGGTTTCGTATTGTTAAAAAGGGCTGTTGTGTATCCCCAGTGGAACAAAAGAATCATAAATCGGCAATGACAGAAAAAGATGCAGTAGAAAAAGAACTTAGAGACCAAATCAGCAAAGGACATTACATTTTAGCTTCAAAGAAACCCACAATAGTTAGCGCCTTAGCTGCAATACCGAAAGAAGACGGTGATGTGAGAATCATTCATGACGGCAGTCGCCCCTTAGGCCTAGCAATGAACGATTATTCAGTGCCAGAATCAGTCAAGTTTCAAACACTATCAGACGCATGTCAGATGGCAAAGACAGGATTCTGGTGTGCAAAAGTAGACCTCAAGGCAGCATACAGGTCTTTGTCCATCCATCCAGAGAACTATAGCGTGACAGGGTTGAAGTGGACTTTTGGTGCAGATAAACACCCCACCTACTTGTTCGACAGCAGATTACCTTTTGGTAGTAATGTAGGACCCTCTTGTTTCCATAGGCTCTCACAAGCTGTGCGAAGATGTATGGCTAGGAAAGGGATGAAAGGACTTGTAGCATATATTGATGATTTCTTTCTAACAGCGGAAACAAAAGAGGAGTGTCAAAGCATGCTCCTTACTCTAATACGATTGCTTAGGGAATTAGGGTTTAACATTAGCTGGCACAAAGTGGTGGGGCCTACCCAGCGCATAACGTTCCTGGGTGTGGACATCGACACCAGGGACTGCACCCTGTCCTTGGGGAACGACAAGCGGCGACAGCTACAGCACAAGCTACGGCAGTTTCAGCACAAGCAGCGCGCAAGCAAGCAGCAGCTACAGAGTCTGGCAGGCTCTCTCAACTGGGCGTCATTTGTGATTCGGGGAGGGAGATTTTTTCTCCGTCGCATCTTGGACGCAATCAAACCTTTACAGCAGCAGAAACACAAAACGCGATTAACTAGAGACTTCCATCAAGATCTACAGTGGTGGTTGTCTTTCCTCCATGTTTTTAACGGCACGGTGTACTACGTCTACTACAGCCAGCAGCAAAAACAACATGAGCATGTTGATGCATGCAATGTGGCTGTAGGAGCCTTTTATCAAGGCGACTGGCTATACAGTTCATTTATGCATGATATACCTGCAGCATGCGATTTACATATTAACTTCAAAGAAGTTATAGCTATTGTTGAAGCAGTTCAGCGTTGGGCGTCTTTATGGCGAGGACTTAGTGTGGTGTTTCACACTGATAGCACTGTAACCAAAGGTATCATAAATAAGGGACGTTCAACTAACCCTTATGTAAACAGCCTGCTTAGGAAAATGGCGTGGGAGTGTGCAAAACTGAACTGCAATGTCACGGCGGTGCATGTGGCCGGGGCAGTGAATATCATGGCAGACACTATTTCGCGCCTTCACGAAGGCCGCACGCAGCAATAAGTGGAACTGTTATCTCGCTACCACCACGGACGTACCCCTGATATTCACTGGATCAGCCATATGTCACCCTGTACCCTTGACTTTCTGCGTTGCAGGTGTGGCCTCTGACAGCGTGGATCTGAGCCTGAAACAAGAGTTAGTGGGGGAAGTGGCGTACTATCGCGGCCACACCTTCGCTGACAGCACAAACAAGTCGCGTAAGGCGAAAATACAACATTTAGTCAAGTAGCTGTCGAACTCACATAATGAAACTGAACGCAATGCAACGCAGCAAGACCGTATACTCGTAGCATCGTCAGTCCACCGCTCACGGCATAGGCAGTGAAATTGACAAGAAGAGCGGGGTAGTAGTTGCGCTGGGAAGGATAGCACGCTTTTCTGTACCTCTCTTCGTTTTAACTTTCTGAGCGTGTTTTTAATCCAAACATATCAGATCTATATGTTTTTGGAATCAGGAACCGACAAGGAATAAGATGAAAGTGTTTTTAAATTGATTTGGAAAATTTAATTTTGATAATAATTTTTATATATTTAATTTTCAGAGCTTGTTTTTAATCCGAATATAACATATTTATATGTTTTTGGAATAAGCAAATGATGGAGAATAAGATAAACGTAAATTTGGATCGTTTTATAAAATAAATATTTTTTTACAATTTTGAGATTTTTAATGACCAAACTCACTCATTAGTTTTTAAGCCACCAAGCTGAAATGCAATACCAAACCCCGGCCTTCGTCGAAGATTACTTGACCAAAATTTCAACCAATTTGGTTGAAAAATGAGAGCGTGACAGTGCCGCCTCAACTTTCACGAAAAGCCGGATATGACGTCATCAAAGACATTTATTGAAAAAATGAAAAAAACGTATGGGGATTTCATACCCAGGAACTCTCATGTCAAATTTCATAAAGATAGGTCCAGTAGTTTAGTCTGAATCGCTCTACACACACACACAGACAGACAGACACACACACACACATACACCACGACCCTCGTCTCGATTCCCCCCTCTACGTTAAAATATTTAGTCAAAACTTGACTAAATATAAAAAGACCTACTCGACCCACCTGAACTCTTATCTCAAATTCTGTGACATTATGGACATTGTTCCTGTACCAGCATCAGAACAAACTGTAGCCCAGTACGCTGCGTACTTGGCTCGGCGGTTAAAACCGACGTCGGTGAAACAATACTTGAACATTGTGAGAATTTTGCACTTAGAGTGTGGAGAGCAACATCCATATAAGGACTCTTGGCTTGTTAAAACCACGCTGAAAGGGATCGAAAAATGTAAAGGTTGTGCACCAGAGAGGAAAACACCTATTACACCACACATTTTGCTTTTGATTCGGCGGGGAATTGACTTGTCTTCTGATGATGACTCAGTGTTTTGGGCTGCATGTCTTGTATTATTCTTTGGATTGCTAAGGAAATCGAATTTGTTTCAGGATAATGGCACTTTTGACCCAACAAAACAGCTGACAATGGATAGTTTTGATGTGTCTGATGTTAGTGTGGTAACTTTTACAGTTTGCTGGAGTAAGACTATACAAAGACGAGAGAAAACTTTAACTATTCATTTGCCAAGACTGGTAGACCACCCTTTGTGCCCAACTTCAGCTGTTCTTAACATGTTTCAAAGGCTGGGCGGTCGGCCTCCAAAGGCTCAGGCTTTTCCCATGAAAGGATCAGTTTTCATTAAGCGACTGCGCGCCCTCACTGTTGCCGCTACAGGGAAATTTAGCAGTCATAGTTTCAGACTCTTTGGTTTCAGGAGGGGAGGGGCTACTTGGGCTCTGTCTTGTGGAATCCCGGGCGAGATAATTAAAATAATGGGTGATTGGGCCAGCTCTTGTTATCTTAAATACTTAGACCAAATACCTCTAAATGTTATAGAGAATCGAAATACAGACTTTTGTTTTCAAAGAACTTACCACTACACACATGAACACAAGGTTTCATTGATTGGGAGAAAGGGCACCCTCTTTTTACATTTAGTCAAGTTTTGACTAAATGTTTTAACGTAGAGGGGGGGGGGGGGATCGAGACGAGGGTCGTGGTGTATGTGCGTGTGTGTGTGTGTGTGTGTCTGTGTGTCTGTCTGTCTGTGTGTGTGTGTAGAGCGATTCAGACTAAACTACTGGACCGATCTTTATGAAATTTGACATGAGAGTTCCTGGGTATGAAATCCCCATACGTTTTTTTCATTTTTTCAATGAATGTCTTTGATGACGTCATATCCGGCTTTTCGTGAAAGTTGAGGCGGCACTGTCACGCTCTCATTTTTCAACCAAATTGGTTGAAATTTTGGTCAAGTAATCTTCGACAAAGGCCGGGGTTTGGTATCGCATTTCAGCTTGGTGGCTTAACAACTAATGAGTGAGTTTGGTCATTAAAAATCTGAAAATTGTAAAAAAAAATTTTTTTTTATAAAACGATCCGTATTTACGTTCATCTTATTCTTTATCATTGTCTGATTCCAAAAACATATAAATATGTTATATTTGGATTAAAAACAAGCTCTGAAAATTAAAAAAATTAAAATTATTATCAAAATTAAATTGTCCTAATCAATTTAAAAACACCTTCATCTTATTCCTTGTCGGTTCCTGATTCCAAAAACATATAGATCTGATATGTTTGGATTAAAAACACGCTCAGAAAGTTAAAACGAAGAGAGGTACAGAAAAGCGTGCTATCCTTCTCAGCGCAAGTACTACCCCGCTTTTCTTGTCAATTTCACTGCCTTTGCCTTGCGCTGTGGACTGACGATGCTACGAGTGTTGCATTGCGTTCAGTTTCATTCTGTGAGTTCAACAGCTACTTGACTAAATGTTGTATTTTCGCCTTACGCGACTTGTTTTCTTTTCCTTGGTTGGGAGAAACCACTTTACAATATTGTGGGATGTCATGTACGGAATGTAAAGAATGTTATGTTTTTTGGTTCGGAAAGGAAACAATTAAAGTGCCCCCCTAGGTGTTGCCCAATCGTAGAAACCATGTGTGGCCTGCAGTTGTGTGGCTGGAAAGCGTGAGAAGGGAATGTGAGAGAGTGGAGGGAGGAAGGTGTGTGTATGAGTGGGCAGTTGGGTGAGAGAGAGAAGATGCAGAGCGCACACTAGGGTGAGGGTAGGGGTGTTAATGATAAGCGGAAGTTTAAGTGTTGTTTCGAGGGAAGGAGAAACAGAGTTTAAACTGTAGAGGGAATGAGTATAAGCAGGGACGGGATGGGTCTGGGGGAGGGAAGATGAGGGATGGTGGAGGGTTGAAAGGCGAAGGAAGAAGGATGCAAGGGAGGGGGGTCACAGGAATAAGCGGGAAAGGGACCACCCATAGATAGGGAGCGGCAGTGCCAGTCAGTGCAGCGGCAGCAGCGCCATCAGCAACACGCGTTATTTGCTTTGGGGAAAAAACAGAAACCCCCGCCGTCCGACCCCTAACACCCCCTTGGAATCCGTCGAAGCTCGACTGGAGGTTTTGAATCGCAAATAACGAAGAGCACAGTCCTTTCTCCGAGTTCAAATGAGGTCTCTCTGAAAGATCATCACTGTTCAGCTTAACGCTACACTGGAATTTACCAACAGAAATTAAAATGCGTGTGACGAAAGCACGACACACTTGAGACACCCCACACAAAAGTAGATCTTACTGTACACGACCTGACCACACAGTTATGCCTATTCAAATGCGCGCAGCAAAATGTGCGTTTGGAATCTTCTTTTTTCTATGGCGGTACTGACAATATCGTTATTGAAACAATCCCAGTGCACTAAGGGATTTATAGAGCAAATCTCGAAAATAATTATTGAACTCAGCGCTATGCGCTTCGTTCAATAATGAATTTTCTCAGCGCTATGCGCTTCGTTCAATAATGAATGTTCTCGATTTGCTCTATAAATCCCTTAGTGCACTGGGATGTCTCAATAACTTAAATTGTCAGTAAGTACTGGTGTCACATGACTGATGTGAACCAGTTGATTGGCTAATGGCGATGCGCTAAAACTGTTAGCGCACTCTTGGAGTGCGGTAACTTTTCCACAGAGCGTATTCTTCCGCCCTTTGCCTAAGCGAGACTGTACTCTCATCCTCAGAATTAATAAATGACATGTAGCTTATATTCTCCACAATACCAAAATTAATGGCCATAAATTTCCTGCTTCTCAATTAAAGCAGAAGTGGGTTTTTTTCTGACAGATTGCATGTGCCTGTGCCACTGATCTAAATATAGAAGCCGCTGCGTCTCAACTAATTTTCGACTTGCATAGATTGATTCTAGAACAAGGCACTGAGAACAATCGAAATCGAAAATGTGTAGGGTTCAGAACGTTCTTAACATATATATAAGACTTATTACCAGCCTGCCTCATGCGTGCAGTTTCAATGCAACGTGACGAGCAATTTTTGTTTTTGAAATGAGACTGCCGTTGTTCGATTGCTCTAGCCGGCCTAGCAGACGACATAAACCCCGCTCAGCAAATAAACATGTTGGGCAAATGTGAACGAAAAACCGACGGGGACATAATACGTGTAGAGTTCAGAGCATTCTTACCGTTCATATTTAGTACCAGACTCCTCGATGAGTGAAGATACAACACGAGAAACATACATGTACCACATTTATTTTGAAAATGTGCGAACCGTCGAGCAGTCGATCATTGAGTCAATTCAAGGGGCACCACTCTGCACAGTCAATCCGTCGAAGCTCGACTGGAGGTTTTGAATCGCAAATCAGTGACTTGTCAAAGTGCACAGCCCTTTCTCCGAGTTCAAATGAGATCTCTATTAAAGATTATCAGGTTTTAGCTCAACGCTACACTGGAAGTTACCAACAGAAATTAAAACAAGAGTTTTCGTGTGACGAAAGCACGACACACTTGAGAGAGCCCACACAAAACTTCAGTCTTCCACGACCTGACCACACAGTTGGTTTAAACATAAGTTTATTTTAACAAAGGTTACAATCATGACATGTATACAAAGTTCACAGAAACAGCAACAAGCTAGAAGCTTATAGTGGTGTTCCTGCATGACAGTACAACATAAGGCGGTAACGGCTGAAAAATTTGTCTCAATAAACCAAATCTATTAATAACGTAATGAACGTTGCATAATGATGATAAAGAGAGACAGTAAAGGAAGGAAGGAAGGGGAGGTGAATTATGTGATTGGGGAGGGTACAGTTTAAATGAAAAGCAAGTAAACATGAAAAGAAAATTGAATGAAAATTGTACATCAAAACAAAAATCAGTTTTAGAATACATATATAATATTGATGGTGTTAGCGAGTAAGAGATAGGGAGGGAGAGAGGGAGGGAGGGAGGGGGAAAGTGAGAGAGAGGGGGAGAGAGAGAGAGAGAGAGAGAGAGAGAGAGAGAGAGAAAGAGAGAGAGAGAGAGAAAGAGAGAGAGAGAGAGACGAGTAGACGTATCGATTTTGTTTTCACTTTACATGTTTATCTGTTCGAAACGGCCGGACTGTCCAATAAATTCCTGCACTGTTAAAAAGATTTTTTTGTTAATTTTTGTTTGCAAGGAGGGGTTTCCATGAAGTAGAATATCTGTGTGTATGAAGTTGTTGGTTAGTTTGTTGATTGTGTTGTTTCTTGCAGCTAAGTGTAAACGGCATTCTAGTAAGAAGTGTGTTGCAGTTTCTGTTCCATCACCACAGTCGCATACGCTATTTTCCGCAAGGTGTCGCTCGACTAAGTCTTTCTTTAGATCGCTGATATTAAGTCTCATTTTTGTGTGGATTATTTGTGTTTGTCGACTGCCACTGTAGAAGTAAACGGGAATTTGTGTGTCGTCTTTTGTTAAGTAATGTTTAAATTCCCCGAGGGAGTCGGTTAACTGTATTTGTTCAGGTAGTTGGTTCCAGAGTACTGTTGTCGAAGGAAAAAAGGATGTTTTGTACGTTTCTGTTCGATGTGGGGGTATACTTCGTTCTAAGGGGCGGCGTCTGTGGTAGGGGTTGTTGGCTGCTACGAGAGGTGGGAGTGCTGCTTGTAGGTATGGGGGGGTCTTGTCGTGAGTAATTTTATGGAACATTGTTAGTTTATGACGGTTACGCCTTTCAGATAATGATTGGAGTCCAGATTCTCCGTAAAGCTTAAAGTGACTGGTTCCGCGGACAGCTCCGATGATTGTTCGTATTGCATCTAGGTTTAACTGTTCGAGTTCATCTGTTAGGGTTTTGCTACAATTGTCCCATATTATGTCGCAATAATCAAAGTGTGGTAGAATGAAGGATTTATACATAATTTCCAATGATTTTCGGCTCAGTCTATATTTGTATGTACGCAAGCAAGCTACGAGAGTTCTGCACTTTGCAACAAGAGATTTTATATGTTCATCCCATTTACAGTTGTTTTGTATTATTATTCCTAAGTGTTTGTGATTTTGGGAACTTTCAAGGATGGTATTGCCAAAGTTTAGATCTGCGATATCAGGGGTTCTTTGTGTACAAAAGTTCACCAATTCAGTTTTTGCATGGTTAAATGCTACCTTCCATGTTTCTGCCCAATTTACAATTTTTTCAAGATCTGAGTTTAAAATTTCGGCACGGATGTTGTGATTGGCTAAAGACAAGTACATGCTAGTGTCGTCAGCAAAAAGCTTAATCGTAGATTCTATATCACGTACAATGTCGTTTACATAAATTAGGAAGAGCAAGGGTCCAAGCACTGAACCTTGAGGAACTCCCGCTACTACTGGAAGATAAGTTGATTTACTGCCTTTTAATACAACTGCTTGCTTTCGATCTGTTAGGTAGTCTGTAAACCAGTTTAATAATGGCCCATTAATTCCAGCGGCTTCGAGTTTATGCAATAAGCCCCGGTGCCAAACTCTATCGAATGCTTTGGATATATCAAAGAAGATTGCTTGGGTAGTTATTCTATTATCGAGTGATTTGCATATGTCATTGTATATTGTAAGAAGCTGGTAAACAGTTGAGTCTCCAGGGATGAAACCGGACTGCGACTCTGTAATGATATTGTTTTGTGTTAAGTAGTCAAAGACATGAATTTGTATACATTTCTCTAGTGTTTTGCCAACACAGCTTAGGAGGGAGATTGGACGATAATTACTACATGTATCTTTGTTCCCCTTTTTATGAACTGGTGAAACGTGGGCTATTTTCCAAACTGACGGAAAAAGTCCTTCATGTAAAGACCGATTAAACAGTGCAGTTAGGCTGTCACAAATCACTTCGCAGCTCTCAATTAAAATTCGATTGTGGATTTCGTCTGGACCGACTGCTTTTGTTTTGTCTAGTTTGTTAATCGTATTTTTAACTTCTTCGACTGAAAGTGTGAGATTGTTTATTCTGCAAGGAAGCCTTGGTACTTCAGGAATGTCTGACATATCGTCTTCGACAATGGACTGTTGGATAAAGAAGTCGTTGAACAAGTTTGCTTTTTCTAGGTTAGTATAGTAGGTTGTTCCGTTTGACGTCAAAGGAGGAATTTCATTGGGGTTTGATCCTTTCTTTGATAAGAATGATTTAACTAGTTTCCACCAATTTTTAGTGCCAAAGTTATCTCCACTGGATACTTTTTTGTCTAATTCTTTTATATATTCTAATTTCCGATTACGAATTGTGTCAGTATAATTATTGCGAGTCATACGAAAGTGTTCCCAGGCCTCAGGTGTGTTTAGTCGCACTGCTGTATCATGAACTGATCTTTTTTTGTCGCGTAGTTTTATAATTTCCTCTGTCATCCATGGTGCGTCTTGATCGCGAACAGTTATTGTCTTTACTGGCATGCATAGTCTTGCGACACTTAACAGCTTTTCGGAAAATGACCTGGCAGCTTCGTTGACAGTGTGTAGCGTTGCAATGTTCATCCAGTCGATTTTCCTCAATTCGATAAGGAATTTTTCTTTGTAAATAGTTAAATATTGTTCTTTTAGATGCAGGAGTTGTATGTATGTGTTTCTTGATTGTCGCACATGGCACAGAATGGTCGCTGCAAATAGGGGGTAGAACGTTAATGCTTTGCACGATGTCTACACTCGAGGTAAGAATAAGGTCAATGCATGACGATGTTGTTTCTGTAACGCGGGTCGGAAGTGTAACTAGTTGTTGTAGACTGTTTAAAGTGATAATATCAAGAAGATGCTGCGACGGGTTGTTTGTAAAATCTGAATTGAAATCACCAAGAATAATAAACATATGCTCTGAAGCGGCGACATTTTTAATTGACTGATCGATGAGTTTCCAGTATTCTACATTAGAGTTAGGCGGCCTATAAAATGTACCTATTAACAGCGTATCCTGGTTTAATCTAGTTTCAACCCATACGGCCTCAAGCTGGGGGATCAGAAGGTCATGCCTTGGTTTGCACACAAGACTGTTTTTCACGTATACTGCTACCCCGCCGTGGGGGTCGTTAGGTCTGTCTTTACGAATTGGGGGGTGATAACCGTTAAGATGAATGTCGTAGTTAGAAGTGGTCTCCGACCACACAGTTTTGCCTATTCAAATGTGCGTAGCAAAATGTGCGTTTTGAATCATCTTTTTTCTCTGGCGGTACTGACAATATCGTTATTGAAACAATCCCAGTGCACTAAGGGATTTATAGAGCAAATCTCGAAAATAATTATTGAAGTCAGCGCTATGCGCTTCGTTCAATAATGAATTTTCTCGATTTGCTCTATAAATCCCTTAGTGCACTGGGATGTTTCAATAACTTAAATAATAGTGATTTGTATTGCCTTTCAAATAACGACATAGAAATTGTCAGTGGTGAAGAGCATACAAAGTTTGACGTTAAGTTTCAATTTGTTTGGCATAGTAACGATTTGAATGATGTTTGGCGCTAATTGTTTCATTCAGACGACAAGGAGTTTTCCTGGAGCAGGTAGAGCCCTTTCATAGCTCGTCGACTTGATTATATTTTTCTCTCTGGTAGTTTGTTTCATAAAACACTGTTTTGTAACATGGTTTCAGTACCCCATACAGATCAGCGATTATTTGAGTTGAAAATTCTGTTTGTGCACATAATACGCGGCCCCTCTTATTGAAAATGTAATAATCAGTGATTGCGAAATAAAATCTTTGTTGATTTAATGATTAAATTGAATGATGACTTTTGAAGGAAAACAAATGTATGTGAGATCCCTTAAAATGGGAGTTATTAAAAGTTCAAATATGGGATTTTAGTACAGCCTATGCAGCAAGAAGAAAGCAAAATCTTGATAATTCCCAGCTTTCTTTTCAGAAGGAATTTGGATGAAACAGACACTCTTTTAGCCAATAATCATCAAAATATGAACCTTTTAATAAAAAGAGAAAAAAATTAAACAGAGTTAGTGGTTGTTGTTTTTTGTCACTGGAAGAACCCCAGAGTGCCCAAGTTTGTTATCGTGTTCAGTTAATATAAGAAGGTGAGAAGAACACCAAGTATGAAATTAATTTGAAAAAAGTAAAGCCAATATTAGAATTAAGGACCGTTTGCAGACAGAAGACAGCAGGGTATATAAACAGAAAAAAGATTATGAAGGAACAGGTACGCTTTAAAAAACAAACAAGCAAAACAACGATCTGAATTTAATGAAATGGGCGCAAAGGAATTTCTACAAGATTTGAATATACCATTTTTCTCCAATGAACAAAAGTGTGGATTGGATTCCGATATTACCAAAGAGGAATTAACTTTTGCCCTTAAATGATTAAATAACGTTAACGATTTATTGGAGATGATAATTATCGGGAATTGGAGACAAATATCACTGACTAACACAGATTACAAGATCCTTGATCCTTGCAAAATGTCTAGCAATGCGACTTTAAACTGTAATTGGTGATATTATTCATGAAAATCAGGTTGGTTTTATGAAAGGTAGAAAAATTAGTACAATAATCATTCTGTTTGATAGCAGTTTCTTTTATCAATGCAAAGAAAGACTCGAATGACATTAATTGACGGAAAGAGCTCCAAAGCGTGCATGATTTGATCATTAATTGGTGTCGTTGGTAGATGCCTTTTTCGGCTCACTTTACCTATGACTTCTGTTCTCAAAATGGCCGCGCCGAAGTTTTTTCTTTTCAAAACACATCTTCATTCCTTACCTTAAAGGGCATTTCTGATGAAATCCCGTGCTTACCAAGTGCCATGCAAATTGGGAGGCCTAGAATGCATTATAAGAATTTTTCTAAATGCACAGCGCTAAAGTTCAAAAATATCCATTATTTACAAAAATTTCACAAGTTATTATTCATGACCAGCTGGGAAACAATATACGATGTTTGGTGGTTTGTTGACCGACCCGCTTTTTTGTCGGTCCGATGGGGAGCATATCGCCTTTTGTTTCATATGTATTGACCGCGGCCGGCCTTGGTCAATAAATATGAAACAAAAGGCGATATGCCCCCCGACGACCGACAAAAAGGCTGGTCTGACAACAAACCACCAAACATCGTTTTTGTCATCATTTTGGTAGTGAGAAAATAAGTGCAAAATCAACACAGGAAGCCATGCTTTGAAACACGAGTTCCGTTTTGATAGAACATGTTTTGGGACCGCAACACGGTGGCCTTGTGGTAAGGCGTCCGCCCAGTGAGCGGGAGGTCGTGGGTTCGAACCCCGGCCGGGTCATACCTAAGACTTTAAAATTGGCAATCTAGTGGCTGCTCCACCTGGCGTCTGGCATTATGGGGTTAGTGCTAGGACTGGTTGGTCCGGTGTCAGAATAATGTGACTGGGTGAGACATGAAGCCTGTGCTGCGACTTCTGTCTTGTGTGTGGCGCACGTTAAATGTCAAAGCAGCACCGCCCTGATATCACCCTTCGTGGTGGACTGGGCGTTAAGCAAACAAACAAACAAACAAACATGTTTAGGGGCCCCAGCACGTTGTTGCAATCAAAGCTGGCGTGTGAAAGCAACTTTCTGTGTTTTGAGTTCATAACATGTTGAGATAAGTATGTCAGGTTTGAGGATGCACAGTTATGTAGGTTTTTCTCAGTATTCCACCCCTCGGTTTTAAGTTGTAAATATTAAGCTTAGTGATCGAATGTGGAAGCTACGTTGGGTCAAAGATCACAGAAGATCAGCACGGCACGTTGTGTCAAAGGTAACAGAAGATTTGCGTCGTGCAGCGAACAAAAGAATCGCGATCTTGTTTCCGACTCATTGCCTCTTTGTTTTTCATTACATTTAGTCAAGTTTTGACTGAATGTTTTAACGTAGAGGGGGGAATCGAGACGAGGGTCGTGGTGTGTGTGTGTGCGTGTGTGTGTGTGTGTGTGTGTGTGTGTGTGTGTGTGTCTGTGTGTGTGTGTAGAGCGATTCAGACTAAACTACTGGACCGATCTTTATGAAATTTGACATGAGAGTTCCTGGGTATGAAATCCCCATACGTTTTTTTCATTTTTTTGATACATGTCTTTGATGACGTCATATCCGGCTTTTCGTGAAAGTTGAGGCGGCACTGTCACGCCCTCATTTTTCAACCAAATTGGTTGAAATTTTGGTCAAGTACTCTTCGACGAAGCCCGGGGTTCGGTATTGCATTTCAGCTTGGTGGCTTAAAAACTAATTAATGACTTTGGTCATTAACAATCTGAAAATTGTAAAAAAAAAATTTTTTTTATAAAACGATCTAAATTTACGTTCATCTTATTCTCCATCATTTGCTGATTCCAAAAACATATAAATATGTTATATTTGGATTAACAACAAGCTCTGAAAATTAAATATATAAAAATTATTATCAAATTTTTTTTCGAAATCAATTTTAAAACACTTTCATCTTGTTTCTTGTCGGTTCCTGATTCCAAAAACATATAGATATGATATGTTTGGATTAAAAACACGCTCAGAAAGTTAAAACGAAGAGAGGTACAGAAAAGCGTGCTATCCTTCTCAGCGCAACGAATACCCCGCTCTTCTTGTCAATTCCACTGGCACTGCCTTTGCCACGGGCGGTGGAGTGACGATGCTACGAGTATACGGTCTTGCTGCGTTGCGTTGCGTTCAGTTTCATTCTGTGAGTTCGACAGCTACTTGACTAAATGTTGTATTTTCGCCTTACGCGACTTGTTAGACCTGTCATTCTACTTGCTCGGCTTTGTTAGATGTTTGCATTTCTTGTTGCTATGTTCTTTGCTTTTATTATTATTTCTTTTTTGCGCTTCGTTATTCGATACAACGTCTTGTGCACGGGTCAACATTTGTGTGTCAGGGGTCAATTGGTTTGACTTGAACTTGACGTTCATGTTTCTCCGAACGTCTGTGTATCAAAACACAGATACACGCACTCCATGACTTTGTAAGAAGACAAAACATATCGCTAGGTTTCATTTGTTTGTGGTGAATTTATGACCTTTCATGAAGTAGTTTTGTTTCTGTGTTTACTTTTGCCAGTTCGTTGTTGGAACTTTGCAAAGCAGTGTCGTCTGTCTAGGTCTGGGGAAACGCCAATGAAAAGAACCGAAGAATCCCCGAGCGTTTCTATTGGGTTTGCTTTTGATTATCCATGTATAACCTGTTTCCTGCAACTATGGGAACCGGGGATTTATTGCATGGGGGACATAGGATTTATTTCCCAGCTGGCTGTGAATAAAAAAAATCGTGAAAATGTTGACAAAACACTTTGTCATCATTTTCACGAGTTTTCATTCATACCCAGCCGGGAAATAAATCTCATGTTCCCCATGTAATAAATCGAGGTGGTGAATGGGTTTGAGCTTTCAGGTAAAACGTGGATTGTCAAAGTAAAAGCCAATCAGGCTAATTGTTTGATGTGTGAAACCATCGCGGCTTTGGATTCGTGTTTCCGAGGACAACGATTGTAAGCATTTACTCTCAAAGACCAAATCAATGTTGATAATCACCGCTGCGACTCATGGTCAATTTGCAACTTATCTCTGTAATCGCAAAATCCACAACGAAAAGTCATAAAACACCTAACAGAAAAGAAATATGCTCAAAACTTACTGAACTCACACATATGATCGGAGCTCTGTACAATCATGTTCAAACTGAAAGAAAAGCGTCAACAAGCTACGTTTGACGTCACAGACACGTTTGGCGTGTTATCTCGAGCTACTGTGACGATGCTTTGCGGCCCGGAGTTATATTCTAAAAAATCGTCTCCCTGTGGGTTATTGTGCATTTTGTTGCACTACCAAAATGATGACAAAAAACGATGTTTGGTGGCTTGTTGTCAGACCAACATGTTTGTGTAGGTCCTCGGGGAGCACATCGCCTTTTGTCACATATTTATCAACCGCGGCCTTCGGCCTTGGTCGATAAAGATGAAACAAAAGACGATATGGTCCCCTCGGACCAACAAAAAAGCTGGTCTGTCAACAAGCCACCAAACATCTTATGATGTTCATAATTATGTGACAAATCGAGGTAGTGAATTAGTATGAGCTTCAAGTAAAACTCTGATTGTAAAAGTAAAAGCCAATTAGGCAGTTTATTTGGTGTGTGGAACCATCGCGGCTTTGGATTCGTGTTTCCGAGGACAACGATTGTAGATATTCACTCTCAAAGACCCAGTCAACGTTGATATTTAACACGACAACTCATGGTCAATTTGCAAATTATCTCTGTAATCGCCAAATACCAAACAAAAAGTCTGAAAACACATAAAGGAAAAGGCACATGCCCAAAAAATACTGAACTCGCAATTATGATGGCAGCTCTATACATTTAAGTATGGAAGAAAAGCGACAAACAGGTTACATTTGACGTCACACACACGTACGTATGACCTGCTATCTCCAACTTCTCAAGTGCATTTGGGCCCTGAATAGCATACTTAAAATTATGTTCAGGATCTGGATGCCCGTCAATTATTGAGCATACGTTTGCTCTTCCTAAATTGATGACAAAAACAATGTTTGGTGGCTTGTTGTCAGACCAGTACTTTTTGTTGGCCCTCGGGGAGCATATCGCATTCTGTTGCATCTTTATCAACCTCTGCCTTCGGCCTTGGTCGATATAGGGATGACATAGAAGACGGTATGCTCCCCTTGGACCAACAGGGGAGCTGGTCTGTCAACAACTAGCCACCAAACATCTTATCATATTGTACACACAATATATTACCCATCGGTCACTATGTGTATATCATTAATACCTTTTAATTTTCCACGTGGTTGTGCTGAACCTTGGATAACAAAACCTACCGATAAATCGTGATTGTGTTTGATTGATACCTTGATGCGTTATTGGAGTTTGTTCTAACTGCTAATTATTGTTGTTGTTGTTGTTGTTGTGTGTTGGATACTTACGGTTATTTCCTTTGTAAAACGACCGCGCTCCAACCGCAGGCCTAGAGTTTGAGCGTGACGTCATGACAGCAGCGTGACCTCTGCAGATCTTGTCATCGAAGGTGAAGGCCATACAAGAGTCTTGTTGGTTACACCGCAGGGCACAGTGCGGAGCGGTTTTTGCCGAGGATTCAAAAACAACATCATCTGTGAAAGCTTTGTTGTTGAGACCGACATTAGTGTACATGTGGCTCCTCTGAGCATCCGTGGCGCCCCCTAGCTTCCAGCCGACAGCAAGCAGGATCAACAGGGACATCATCTTCGGAGTGAAGGAAGTGATGTGTTGAAGTAGATCCAATAGTACTGTTAAGTCATATGAATATAACAAATATGATTTTGGGCGTTGTCTTTAAATGTCAGGGCTGTACTCGATGTCCTAAAGTTCACGTTTGAAAATGTGTTCGTCTCAAATCAGATTCAGCAGTTAATAAATTGCGATTGTTCCTTTAGATTGTTTGAACTATCGAAAAGGCAGGTGTCTTCGTCCTCCGTCTTTCTCTCAGAAAATCTGGATCTTTGAGCCAGTGGAACTGTCTGGGCTCGCGAGGGAACTGAGCTAAAACCTCTAGATGGTCTTTTTTTTTATTATTTATAAACGATGGCCTGATCGATTTTTGCGTGAATGCTCGCGGCAACACGCGAAAACCCGGATTGTAAATAAATACACTCACCGACACAACAAAAGCAGCATCTACGGGGCTTTCGCTTGAGAATGTTGTATCCCACGAGTTGTCTGACTGGGGCCCCTTGGAAATCTCCAAAAGGCGGAGAATGGAAAGTGGGACTAGACAAAACAAGAAACTACCGTCTCTGTGTGGGGTATAGACGGAACATGTTCAGATGTTAACTTTTAATCGACACAAGCTCATAAATGACTGAACTACCATCGTTATCATTCCGGTATCTTATAAGTCCTTCTAAAAGGAAAGGAACGGTGGGAAACGTGCAAACAAAAACAACGATTGTGTGGAGATAGTAGGATAAGTTGAAGCTGAATTTTATAATTATCTGTTTGTCTAGTTGTTGCTGATGTTATCGTTGAGAAAAATGCTGTCCGAAGTGGATTCAAGGAAACACACACAAACTCGTTAAGAAAGCAGAATCAGCTAAAATGTGGGTATTTTGGTTCCAATTTTGTGTTTTCCGTTTGGTTTGGTTGTTTGAGTTAGAATTTGGCCCAAATCATCAACACATACCTACTTTTCAGGAAACATTATTATAATGTTGCCTATCTTTAGGTTTTCTCACAAAAATAAATTTCGAATTTTCATGCATGGAAATATTTAAAAGAAAGCAATGTCTGATAACTTGATAAGAAAGACCATACACACATCAGCAGCAGGACAACTTTCTCAGCTTTACGCATTCATCATTTGCATGCCTTTCTTACCTAAACCATGAATACCGTTTTCACATGTATTGAGTGTAACGGAAAATAGGTCCACACCAAACGGGTGACTCTGCAGGCAGTTAGCATATAACCACCATTCTGCGAACCCGCCAACTCCCAGTCCCCATTCGTAAACCCCCCCT
>NC_090257.1:27258580-27263580 GCF_037325665.1 Littorina saxatilis
TGCGCTCGAGCACCAGCACCTGCACCACGCGCTCGAGCTCCACCAGCCCTAGCACCACGCGCTCGAGCTCCACCAGCCCCCGCACCATGCGCTCGAGCACCAGCACCTGCACCACGCGCTCGAGCCCCACCAGCCCCAGCACCACGCGCTCCAGCCCCACCAGCCCCAGCACCACGCGCTCCAGCCCCACCAGCCCCTGCACCACGCGCTCGAGCCCCACCAGCCCCAGCACCACGTAGGCATGCCCGAAGAGCTCCACAGGGTGGCAACCAGCAAGCACAACGTAACTGGCAACGTGCAGACATGCCAAGAAACGGGCTTCAAACACAAGTTCCTTTCCCAAATATTCCAGATCCAGCCTGGTACAATCAAAACCTGAACCCAGTGGACATATTTGAATTTTTCTTTGATGATGATGTCGTCGACAATTTGGTACAACAGACAAACTTGTATGCCAATCGAGATAATGGCAACCATGCATTCACTACCAACAGACAGGATATGCGATCTTTCATTGGCATTCTCCTCTTGTCAGGATACAATGCCTTGCCAAGACGACCTATGTACTGGGAAAGAAGTGTTGACTGTCACAACGTGGCAGTCTCTGAGGCAATGTCCCGAAACCGATTTGATGATCACATGCGTTATCTTCATCTGAGTGATAACAACAACCTGGATCCCAATGACAAACTGACAAAAGTGAGAAATCTCCTTAGTCAAATCAATGAGCGGTGCCTTTTGTTCTTCCCGATTCAAGGAAACCTGTCTATAGACGAGTCAATGATCCCCTACTTTGGCCACCACACATCAAAACAATTCATCAAATCGAAACCAATTCGTTTTGGCTTCAAGGTCTGGTGCCTGGCTGATCCACTGGGATATGTCGTCCAGTATGAGCCGTACGCAGGAGCTCGTGGTGGGCAGCAACGGCCTTATGGGCCATTGGGTCTTGGCGGCACTGTTGTCAAAGACTTGATTTCCAAACTACCGCAGCATCCTTTCCATCTAACACTCGCAAAATCTTGAACTGTGATGCTTTTACTACCCCCACCCCCTACCCATTTTGACAGAAAAGAGTGCATATTTGTGTGTGTGTGTGTGTGTGTGTGTGTGTGTGTGTGTGTGTGTGTGTGTGTGTGTGTGTGTGTGTGTGTGTGTGTTTGTGTGTGTGTGTGTGCGTGTGCTTGTGTGTGTCTGTGTGTCTCTCTCTCTCTCTTTCTCTCTCTCGGTTCTATATGAAAGTTTAAGTCTTGCACTATATACTCGTATGTACACTTTTAAGATAAAGATAATATAATAAATCTTAGTTCTTAAGTTTTGATACAGCAGCTACATTAATTTCGTTTGCAGAGCTGTTCGGACGTCTTGTTGGTTATTTAGAGTTGTTTTTCACAAGTGTTGATTTCCCTTTTCACATGACCTTTGTGGCAGAAATTGTTCATCAGATCGGGGCGCTAAATAGCCAAAAGAATGATCTTATCTTGCAAACATAATGCAAACAAAATAACAGGCATGTGATGTGAATCTTTTATTTGTTAAACTAAGACGTTTATCAGTATAGTTTTGACCACGTTTAGTCGAGATGGATTGACTCATACAATATGGTACAATATTGTTTCTATCAAGTTGGATTTACTCCTACACATGATTTCTTTTTCTCCTAAAGGGACGTAAACTGCGGCGGATGTTACGCTAAATTTTTCTACAACGGCCAGGAAGTGACGTCACTTTGCAGACGACAACAGCAGGCGCGCTTCCCCATGGTACTACTGGATGTTCGGAGATGGAATGTTCTGAAAGGAAAGATTCTGACACAGACATCTTCTTGACGAATAAATTAGACCTTTTCATGTACGTGGAATATGTAATTTATACTATACGCTACTTGTTCATCCACAGCCTAGTGCTGTTGCGCTCTTCTGAAAGTAGACAGCTTTTTTTTTAATAATGCCACGACATCTTTTCAGTGAATGAACAGGACGTTTCATGGGGAATATGGAATGAATAATATTCTACTTTATCATGCACAGCCTTGCGCTGTTGCACTCTTCTGAAAGTCAAACAGATTCTGTCCCAGATGTTTTTAAATAATGCCACGGCATCTTTTTGATGGATGACCAGGACGTTTCATGTGGAATATGGAATACATTATATACGTACGCTACTTACTCATGCATAACCTTGTTGTAATGCGCTCTTCTTGAAAAGAAAACAGCCTATCTTGGATCGCTTTTTAATTAACAAGACGTTTCATAAGGGATATTCAATTGATGGATCCCCCCAATCGCTTTATTCTGTGTCCGTTGAATCAGTGATTGGTGGTACCTGGTTTAAGGAATCACTTACATAACATTATGAATATCATAGTTAAAAGATCTGAACTATGCTGAATATTCATCGACTTGCATTGTTTTGCCAGAAGCAAAGTCGAGCATAGAGGAAATAGTAATAATGCAATGCTGTAATATTAAATGTATTATGGCTTTGAGGCAATCGAATTACATACCATGTCATTTGATTTTGTAAAGAACGCTGACTGCATACATTATTTCTGTATCGTACAAGCCCTTAATTTTAAACCGTCATTTTCTCTAGTTTTCTCGATGTTTTATTACTGTATTTACAGCACTATTAGGAAATGTTCATTGAGTTTCTAAAATCTCCTGATAACTGAAAAAGTAAGAATGGAAAGCGGACGGAACTCTCCGTAGCCAGCGCTATGTTTGATTGAAGGGAGAAAACCGAGTTTTGAAGCAAAGTGCGTACGACATGTTTTATGCATTCCCCTTTCATGTACATGTTATAGTTATTTCGTACAGAATATTGTGTTCATTCGCATCTGATTTCGTTATATCCCCATTTCGCCCTTGTCAAAAAAAAGCCTGAGTTGTGGAACGTATTCAAGTTTTAGTATCTTGTGACTAAAGGGAGGCAACCCATATTGGAAAAGTAGAGCGTAGGATGTATTTTATACATTCCCCTTTTATGTATAGTTAGTAAGCCTACCTTTCACTTCCCTTCACAGACAAAATGTGAGCACTCACATTATAAGAGTGTAATATTTCTCTTTGGCACTGTAGAGAAATAGACCTGTGTTGTAGTTAGCGTTTGAGAACAAGGAGGGCACCGAGTTTAGATTGATACACCGTTAGTAATGATGTTGTATTCATTCGCCTTTGATGTACGTGTCGGAGATATGTCATTGATCTAAGCGATTTATTTCAATCTTTTGCCAAACGCAATGTCACATACATTTTGAGGTGTGAAAAACTCCCCCGAAAACGGCGTATGGCTGCCTGAATGGCGGGGTAAAAACGGTCATACACGTAAAATCCCACCCGTGCACAATTGTGAGTGAACGTGGGAGTTTCAGCCCATGAGCGAAGAAAAAGAAGAAGGGGTGTGAAAAACGGAGTTTCGAAGGATGTGGCGTAGGAAGTTTTGTATTCATTCCCATTTCATATGCTAATTTTTTTGACCTACTCTATGAAGACACATTATTTTGTCCAGTCATAAAAAGATCTTTTGTAATGATTCTCTTGGCTCATGTCAATAAATAAACGAAGTCTGGCCTCTCTGTTTTCATAAGCCTTTTTGTTTGTAATTGTGTCATGGATGTTACCTTGCAATCGTGTACAGTCGAACCTGCCTGTTACGACAGCACATTTTTATACCCCCCCACCCCCTCCCTTGTTTAAGACCCCGCTTTATCAACGCTTGTAAATTTATCTTAATTTTAAAAGTCCATCATTTTTAAGACCTGATATTCTGAGATTGTTTTTAGTCTTGACATTTCTACTGTACTTGTGTCAGCTGCAAGACAACATAAACTGTACTTCTCCCTCTTTGTTTGACTATCTTCTACCTGTCTTTTTACATTTAGTCAAGTTTTGACTAAATGTTTTAACGTAGAGGGGGGAATCGAGACGAGAGTCGTGGTGTATGTGCGTGTGTGTGTGTGTGTGTGTGTGTGTGTGTGTGTGTGTCTGTCTGTGTGTCTGTGTGTGTGTGTAGAGCGATTCACACTACTGGACTGATCTTTATGAAATTTGACATGAGAGTTCCTGGGTATGAAATCCCCATACGTTTTTTTCATTTTTTCAATAAATGTCTTTGATGACGTCATATCCGGCTTTTCGTGAAAGTTGAGGCGGCACTGTCACGCTCTCATTTTTCAACCAAATTGGTTGAAATTTTGGTCAAGTAATCTTCGACGAAGGCCGGGGTTTGGTATTGCATTTCAGCTTGGTGGCTTAAAAATTAATTAATGACTTTGGTCATTAAAAATCTGAAAATTGTAAAAACAATATTTTTTTTATAAAACGATCCAAATTTACGTTCATCTTATTCTTTATTATTGTCTGATTCCAAAAACATATAAATATGTTATATTTGAATTAAAAACAAGCTCCGAAAATTAAAAATATAAAAATTATTATCAAAATTAAATTGTCCTAATCAATTTAAAAACACCTTCATCTTATTCCTTGTCGGTTCCTGATTCCAAAAACATATAGATATGATATGTTTGGATTAAAAACACGCTCAGAAAGTTAAAACGAAGAGAGGTACAGAAAAGCGTGCTATCCTTCTCAGCGCAAGTACTACCCCGCTCTTCTTGTCAATTTCACTGCCTTTGTCGTGCGCGGTGGACTGACGATGCTACGAGTGTGGCATTGCGTTCAGTTTCATTCTGTGAGTTCGACAGCTACTTGACTAAATGTTGTATTTTCGCCTTACGCGACTTGTTTTGTCTCTCACATACAATGCCTTGAATGCAGACCCAGACAGAGAGGCGGATAAATTATACACCTGCACGCAGACAGACAGACCGACAGACAGACAGACAGACAGACAGACAGACAGATGCATAATCAGACGAATACAAATATACCCACAGATCGACGCACGCACAGACAGACAGACCGACAGACCGAGGAACACACATACACACACACACACACACACACATACACACACACACTGAGACACACACAGAC
>NC_090257.1:27266080-27348580 GCF_037325665.1 Littorina saxatilis
ACAGCAACAGCAATAACGTGATATCAAACAAATTTAGTCACTTTGTCGCTCGAATCTAGAACAACATCACCGTGACAGTTTCAGATATGACGTTATCAAAGTAGTTTTGACAGCATCATTCTACAGTCCGGTCGAGCTTCTGTCGTTCGAGCATATGTCGCGTCGAGCTTTTGTCGCGTCGAGCATTTGTCCGGTCGAGCTTTTGTCGTTCGAGCATATGTCGCCTCGAGCTTTTGTCGCGTCGAGCATTTGTCCATTCGAGCATTTGTCGTTCGAGCATATGTCGCTTCGAGCTTTTGTCGCGTCGAGCATTTGTCCATTCGAGCATTTGTCGTTCGAGATTTTGTCGTTCGAGCTTTTGTCGTTCGAGCTTATGTCGGACACCGCTCAAAAACGCCTCGACATATTACAGACATAATAACTCACAAAAACGATACATGCTTTCAGTGGTCTCGTCGGGAAAAGCTGGGCAATGCTCTTTGCTTGCTCAGGATATGACGTCATGTTGTATGACGTAATCTCAGACCAACTGCAGTCCGCCCTAGTGGACATCGAGGCACAGTTATCTGCCCTTTACAAGGAAGGCCTTCAAAGAAGCAGTTTGACCTTGGCCGAGGTTAAAGGTCATATTTGCACAACCACCATTCTCGAAGAATGCGTCACTGGAGCCATCTACATCCAGGTTGGTTTTGTGTGTGTGTGTGTGTGTGTGTGTGTGTATGTGTGTGTGTGTGTGTGTGTGTGTGTGTGTGTGTGTGTGGTGTACGTGTGTGTGCGTGTGCGTGCGTGCGTGTGTGTCTGTGTGTCTGTGTGTGTGTGTATTCGGGTGTGTGAAAGAGATATGATAAGAGTTAGGGTTGGGGTTGCAACGCGCAGTAAGCGAGCCGGGGAACGAAAGAACAAATTTAGACCAGTAAGACCAGTGAGGGCTATTGGATAGAAAGTAACTCCTCAAAGGAAGCCACTTGAAGTTGTTGATTGAATGATGGGCAATATACCCCTCACTAAGTCATTTGCATGGTATTTGAATAATCTTTTCAGTTCTAGTTGTCAGAGCTGCAATTATAACGAAGCTTCTTCACGTATTGTGTGTTGCAAGGAATGTGTCCCCGAAAACAGGGACCTAAAGCGTGACGTATGGCGACAGATCGATGACGTCATTACGCCTGATGACGTCGTGTTCGCCACCTCCACGAGCGCCATCGTGCCATCTCTGCTGTCTGACCACTTGAAGAAAAGACACAGATTTATGGTGGCCCATCCGGTAAGCAAATTCTCTTTTCTTAACTCGAGGCGAATTGGGGAGGGGAGGAGTAGAAGGAGGGGATGTTGTATTTAAGATAACTTTATTGTGTAAAACTCCGTCCCTCGCACCTCCGCCTCGAAAATAAAAGTGCTGGCGTCAAAAAAGACAAACAATCCTCGATTACATACATGGGCAGTTTGACAGTTTTGCTCTTTATATAATCTCTTCTAGGGGAAACTGATAAAGTTTCGAGAAAGATCATTGTCTCGGTGATTGCATGGTGGTTCAGTGAAAGTAGGCTTACTTATGAGGCAGTGAATATATGTTAGTATTACATGTCGTTAACGACACAACTTACAGCTATTGACTCACCTGCATACATACATATAGAACGTAGGCTACCACTCGAAAACTAACCATTCTGTAGAAAATGAGTTTTTCATGCTCAAATCATGCCCACAACACATTTTTGTTTCTTGAAGACCAATTAAATTTGTGAACCTGCGTTAGTCATCATCTCTCCGCCCCCCCCCCGACCCCCCCCCCCCCCCCCCCCCCTCCCTCAACCCACTTTCTCGATTTCCTTCCCCGGATATTGTTGTTGTAATTTAAAGTCAAACCACCTTGCCGTCCCCGTTTACCTCCTCTGATTCTGTTGTCACATTCTTTACTTTGTTTGACATTTCTAACAAAGGGTATTAGGCCAAAAAAATAATAGTCTGTTTACGGTAACATAGGCCCAAACAAAATAGGGTCGGTAGGTCGGGATTTTTTTTTATATCATTTTTTTCCCCAAAAAACATATTTTTAAGTTATTTTGCCCCCCAAAATACTTTTTTTTTAAATATTTTTTTTTCTTTTTCCCCAAATGCCAAAAAAAAAAGTCTAGGGTCGCGCGAAAAAATAGGGTCGGTCGGGATACCGTAAACAGACTATTTTTTTTTTGCCTTAGTACTCTTTTGACCTTGACGGCACAGGAAAAAGCAATTCCTATCTAGATGTAAATATGTAACCACACTTAGTATCAGCATACAGAAGCGTGTTGTATGGTACACAGTGTTTCTACTGAACTAAACATATGCCACCCGATATCTTCTGATTATATTTTTGCGTATTCAAAGGCCAACCCACCGTTGCTGAACCCGATGGTGGAGCTGGTGCCCGCGCCCTGGACAGAGCCTGCCGCGGTGGACCGGGCACGGGCACTGATGGAGGTCATAGGCCAGGTGCCCATCGTGCTCAACAAGGAGATCGACGGCTTCGTGCAGGCGCGCATTCAGGCCGCCATCATTCACGTTGCCTGGCAACTCGTCAGCGTAAGGAGAGGGAAGCGGGTGGGAGTGTTGGCCGTGGGGGGTTGGGGCCGGGCGGGTGTGAGAGTGTGGGGTGGGGTGTGAGAGTTGAGGGTGGACGGATGTATAAGGATTAAAATGAGGAGGGGGAGTGAAAAGGGACGTTGGGCAAGATTGACGGAAACGGGGACGGATGTTGGAGTCGTAAAATGTAAGTTAGCGTGAACATGGACATACAAGATTAAAGAAGGTATTTTCTATAAAACGATTGAGGTAGCCAGAAAATGCACGATAAAACAGAATGAAAGAGACAATGAGTAAGAGAGAGAGAGAGAGAGAGAGAGAGAGAGAGAGAGAGAGAGAGAGAGAGAGAGAGAGAGAGAAACAGAGAGAGAGACAGACAGAAAGACAGACAGACAGACAGACAGAGACAGAGACAGAGACAGAGACAGAGTGAGAGAGAGAAAGAGAGAGAGAGGGAGAGAGAGACAGAGAGACAGAGCGAGAGACAAGACAGAGCCTGAGACATCTCAGTACCAGTCACTTCACAGTACACGCACACACTACTATAACATTACGCAGCCTTACAGAATGCTGGACCGCGTTACTTTTCAGGAGGACTATGTGGACGTGGAGAGCCTAGAGACGGCCATGAGCGAAGGGCTGGGAGGATGGTACGCCTTCATGGGGCCCTTTGACGTCGAGCACATCAATGCTGATGGTATGCATACCAGGGGCGGATCCAGGGGGAGGGGGGGGGGAGAGGGGGGGGGTTTCCGGACCCCCCCCCCACCTGGCCTTAAAAAAAAAAGAAGAAAAAAAGACAAACTGATGGCTCAGATTGCACCAGATTGCACCATTTTCCTTGATTTTTATCAAAATGTTCCGGGGTGGGGGGGGGGGGGGGGGGCACGCCCCAGGACCCCCTAGGAGCCGGCCTTTGTTTTCCAAGTGACGGTTTGAGAAAAAAGTTGGGTAATCTATTGGCTCAGGTTACACCAGATCGGTCAATTATTGTCCTTGTTTTGATCCAAAATTGTCTTCTTCAATTTTCTTTTTGGGAGGTGTTTTAGGGTAAGTTTCCTGGCTCTGAGTGCACCAGATTGCTCCATTTCCCTTGTTATTATCAAAATACCGGGGGGGGGGGGGGGGGGGTCAAGCCCCCGGACCCCCCTAGGAGGTTCGAACGCTTTGCGCCCTCAACTGAACGCTTCGCGACGTCATATTGTCCCTAACAAAAATGTGACCCCCACCCCCCCCCCCCCCCTCAAAATGATGTGATCCGCCCCTGCATACCTAAACAAATCGCGTGCGCTTTCCAACCGAACCTCCTAACATCCGTTGGGCTCTTGTTCGGCCAAAATGTAGCTGGAACATCTTGGGTTCTTGATCGGCCTAACCTTAAAAAATCACTTGGGCTCTTGTTCAATCTTACCTCAGATTAAGGTGAAGGAGTGTGTGTGTGTGTGTGTGTGTGTGTGTGTGTGTGTGTGTGTGTGTGTGTGTGTGCGTGTGTGTGTGTGTGTGGGCGTGTTCGTACTTGTTTGCACGCGCGCTCGCTCAAGCGTGTGTGTATGAAACCTCCCGTTTTTCACAGCATTAAAAAAATGAATATATAGATGACACAGAATTGAATTAAACCTATAGATCGGGTTTTACAATTGACATAACTCGTCTTATTCAACCATCTGAGATGTCATACAGCTTTAACTCTCATCAGTGTCTTTATCATGTTTTGTTATTGAAGGTTTCGTGGACTTGTGCAAGAAGTACGGAGCTAAGGCTGAACAAGTCCAGAAGACATTCCCCAAACCGGAACTGATGCAAGGACCGGCAGCCAAAAAGCTGACACGTGACCTCCAGCAGTGGACTCCGAGCAACCGATTGACCGACAGGTGTCGCTGGCGTGATCGGCGAATGTCAGCACTACTGCAACTGAAGCGCAAACTGGACGAAGAAGGGAAGAGGGAGGAGCTTAAATGAGTAGCAATGCAAAGATTACTTTTTGTACAAACAACGTAAATGCGTAAATATACTTCTTACTTCCATATCAATGATCGCGAATCAAAAATGGTTCTTTACATCCGTGCAGGCCTCTCATGCTCAATCCGTTAAGGACAGAGATGGCGCGAACATTCAAATGGATTGTGTTACGATGGACAGTTTTTCAATTTATTTGAGATCATTGATAAAAACCTCATCTTTCTTTATTTGGTGTTTAACGTCGTTTTCAACCGTTCAAGGTTATATCGCGACGGAGAAAGGGGGGGGGGGGGGGGTGGGATAGAGCCACTTGTTAATTGTTTCTTGTTCACAAAAGCACAAATCAAAAAATTGCTCCAGGGGCTTGCAACGTTACTGGGAGAATGCAAGTTTCCAGTACAAAGGACTTAACATTTCTTACATACTGCTTGACTAAAATCTTTACAAAAATTGACTATATTCTATACAAGAAACACTTAACAAGGGTAAAAAGAGAAACAGAATCCGTTAGTCGCCTCTTACGACATGCTGGGGAGCATCGGGTAAATTCTTCCCCCTAACCTGCGGGGGGAATAAAAACCTCTTACATTTTGTTTTTCTTTGAGAAAAACAGAAAGTCCGATTCAGATAAGTAGAACATGGTTATATGATTAGAATATACACGCTACGGATTCTGTGAAATGTGTATGTTACAATGCAGTCATGGAATACCAGAATTAATTACATGAAAATCGTAAGTAATATTCATTTTAAGGGTTAACTTGTGTTGACATATACAATCTGTAGGTTGCCAAGTACATACAGATAAGTATGGCATTTACAATAACGTGTTACTGTACAAAGCCAAATATTCACTAGTAATTTTCAAGACATTGTTCCATGATTCTTTTTTTGCAATTGTAGTGAATACATTGGTAATCTATGCTGGTCGGTGTTTTGTTGTTGTATATTTGACAATATTGTATTCTATGAAAATGGCATAGTGTAGAACATTTCTTCTGAAAGACGATTTTCGGAAAAGTGGTCAGTCAAGGTTTATATTGTGATCAGGAAGAGGTGTGCCCCTTCCATACAGTGAGGCAAAATACACGTGGCCACTGAACAGTATTGCAAAGCGATTATAGCAGCAGTGAATACTTTGCTCCGATGAGCATATTTTCCAAAGCCAGTGGGCACGGCAAAAAGTGCTCTTCAGAGCTGGTTTTAGACTGTGTGAAGTCTATGATCACTCGCTTCGCAATGGTTTGAAATGTTGTTTTAAAGGTGTACGAAACTTCAAAGATCAATAAAACCACGACAGGGTTATTTCCCCAAACCGTCTATTCAAGCTTGTCCAAGCCGACACGTGTGCCGTTTTGGTCTAGTTCTAATTATCTCTTTAAAAAAAATTCCAATACATATCTTCTTCTTCTTCTTTTTCGTTCATGGGCTTAGACTCCCACGTTCACTCATGTTTTTAACACGACTGGAATTTTACGTGTAGGACCGTTTTCACCCCGCATACGCCGATTTCGGTGGAGGCATGCTGGGTATTTTCGTGTTTCTGTAACCCACCGAACTCTGACATGGTTTACAGGATCTTTTCCGTGCGCACTTGGTCTTGTGCTTGCGTGTACACACGAAGGGGGTTAAGTCATTAGCAGGTATGCACATAAATTGACCTGGCAGATCGGAAAAATCTCCACTCTTAACCCACCAGGCGGCAGCGACCGGGATTCGAACTCACGACCTCCCGATATATGCATGCATACATGTGTTCTGCGCGAAGTTAGAATCCGGTTCCATTCTAGAATGGACCGGGTCCAAGTTGGAATTCTAACCCTGCGCAAGTACAGGGGTGCCATTCTAGAATGGTACCCTTGTTGCTGGTCCATTCTAGAATCGGCCGTGCGCAAGGTTGGAATTTGGGTCCAAGTTGGAATAGTCATAGACTATCACACAGCCAAAGCCACAAATGTGGATTTTCTGTTTGTTTTTGTTTTTTGTGTGTTTGGTTGGGTTTTTTTTCTCGGGTTTTTTACACTTTACTCAAAGACATCGTGAATTGGGATTGTGATGTTCTGAAAGTGATTACGATTTTGAGAGACACTCAGCACTGATCGCTACGAACGGAAATTTCCGGACTGACAGTGTTTTGCCGATCTCGCTTGTAACTTTTAATCTTATTCATATACATGAAGTTGGTCTTCTGAATTGTGAAGATAAAGTCTTTAGCTTTGTATCGATATATAATATGACTATATAGTTTGAGCGAGGGAAAGGCTTTTTTTTTATTATTTTTTTTTTTACTAGCTTTAACGTTCTATCAGGCATGCGCCTCTTAAGAACGGTGCTGCTTTGACCACAAGACTCGCAGCCATAGCAAACCCCTCGTTATGAGCGCCGACCACAACGAAAGCAATTGGCTGCGGTGGGCCCCACGAAAATCGGCAAAGGCGAGGCTAGTTTCTGTAGAAAATCGTCTCTGTTTTCTCCAAAATGACATATCATCCCATAACTGGCGTTTGTATTTCGACATAAGGTCTTGTGGCATCTAATCATCGATTTCATTCTTTCATTTGATTTATTTGTGAACGCTGAGCTTCGAGTATTTATGCTTTTCAGGGAACATTTTTGAAAATTCTGACTTTCCACAGTTATTACGGAAAATCAAGCTTGTCAATCAAGATGCTGTGAATTGGAATGTCATTACTAATCATTAGTTGACCTCTGGCTCAAGTGGTGTCATCTTGCTACACGGTTGAATTGCAATTCGTCAATCTCTGCCGTCACTGGGCACTGAGAACGTCAGGAGCCTGTATTTTTTTCAAGGGCAATTAGAGGTTATTTGAAAGTATGACATGGTATAATGTTGTGATTTTGGAGAGAAAAATTAATTGACTGTCATTGCAATGAGGCTTGGTCAGAAATAAAGGGTATTCACTGATTTTAAGCTACAATTCAGTTGCTTGGAAATGACAGACCTCCAATCCATTTGTAAATCAAGTGAACTCTCTTGAATGATTGGTACTTCCTCTACAAATAAATGTGCACCAGGATATAATTCTTGGAACTTTGTTCTTTTGTGTAGTAGTAATGCAGGGTTGTAGGAGTTTGAAACGTGGGCATATCACAGTTTGGAAGGTAGGGATTCTGATAGATTAAATAAAAACTGTCAAACTTTTAGGCATGGAATTCCCCTTTGAGAGTATTTGTTGTGGTAGTACTACTACTATGAATTGCTTTCAATGTTTTCCCATAATATTATAAAACCAGACAAAAGTTGTTGTTGATTTCTGTTTTTGTTAATGTCAACTTTTTTTTAAACCTGTGACAACAGCTCTATAACTCACTCTGTCCTTCTGTTGGTCTGTCTGTCGGTTAGTCGGTCTGACCGTCTGTCTATCTGTCTGTCAAAAAAATTGTCAAAAAACCGGACATTTCCGAGAGGGAGACAGCGCTGACATTGCAAGCGGCCGCAACCGGCTCTCATCACAAAAACAACTGCCCTGCAAACATTACCGCCCTGGTACATGGTAGTCCCCCTTGCTATGGTCTGCCTTTGTTTATTGCGTACTCAGGAGTGTCAACTTTCTTGACATGACATGACATCGCAAGATCGCAAAAGGATTTTTTTCAGGGGTAGACAAATCAGCCCCATTTTATCAAAGGGAAGGTGCAGGTGGAGATAATTCAAGGGAAGACAACTCTGTCTTACCTACAAACATTACGGCCCCCTTTATTCAGTCTCTCACTCTTTATGAAACCGTACCATTCTAGAATGGCACCTCTGTACTTGCGCAGGGTTGGAATTCCAACCTGGACCCGGTCCATTCTAGAATGGTACCAGATTCTAACCTCGCGCAGAACACATGCACGCGCGCATGGTCTCTCTCATGACCTCTCTCCCTCTCTCTCTCTCTCTCTCTCTCTCTCTCTCTCTCTCTCTCTCTCTCTCTCTCTCTCTCTCTCTCCCACACACACACACACACACACATACACACAAACATATACATATATATATATATATATATATATATATATATATCCCATGACCTCCCTTCTTTGTCTCTGTTACTTCAGTATGGGTATATATGTTGTATTTTTATAGCTCAATAAATACATCATGGACTCAAAAAAATATATGATAGTGCAGATTCCGATTTGGGCGAAGAACTACTTTGCTCCCGACCTTTGACCTCGCGCCGAACAATGTGACACATTTGTATGAAGTTCTAAAATCGTATTGCACGGCTCAGAAAACCATATCAATTGCACGCAAAAATGAATCTCAGAACTGATCTGATGTATGAGATGCAATAAGCAAAAGTTTCTTTCATTATGAAAGCAATGCAGGTCGAAAAAAACGAACATTCAACTTACAAGATAACCAGATGCTAGCGAACCAAAACAAAAACACGAGTACCCTCCCCTTGCATCGTTAGCAGACGACTTTTCAGAATCTGTCGGTAGTGTGTTTTGGTGTGCGCCTTCAGCTATCAAACATCGGCTGTTTCACGTGTTTTGCGAGCAAGTCTACTCTTTTGCCTGGCTCTGCAGTAAGTCCACATATTTTTCCGTAATCCAGTCATATTCCTTCAAAATGCAATCAATCGGCGGTGACAGACGTGTCGGTCGCGTTTTCCTCACTGTGTGACCCATACCAGTTTAAGTTCATCCATGCAAACACACTCGCAAAACAGTTTATCACGTAGATACATTTCAAATAGGGAGCAAATGGTTAAATCTAAACCTACATATTTGTTCCCTAAAATTTGCTTCTCTGTCAATAAGCCTAATTACACACGTTCGAGGAAAACAACGTGGAATCAATTCTGAATCGAGTAAGCCAAATGGGTCCCAAACCCGTTTCGCCCGTTCTGCCGACCTGAAACGCAAAACAAAAGAATTGTGCGCTTCAACTAAATTAATTTCTATTCGACTTCATTACTTTCTTGCAACTTATGAACCTTTACTTAAAGCTTTTAAATGGTCTGAAAGTAGTGTTACCGCGTACTTATCGATGCACTCATTCGTTTTATTTTTTCAGCGACGGTCACTTAGTTTAAGGTTGCAAAAGGGCTAAGTCTCGCTGGCAACAGTTTTACCCTGCACAGATCGCAACAGTGCCGCTAGTAGTCTACACTTTGTGTTTGATGGTAGAATGGGATATACAGATTACAACACTCGTGGTTTTTTATATGGCTTGTATTTCAGTCAAGACCCAGCGGGAATATCAATCGAGAGCCACTCGCCAGAGGCTCGTGTCTCCCGATGATATTCATCCGCTGGGTCTTGACTGAAATACAAGCCATATAAAAAACCACTCGTGTTGTAACCTATACATATATATATATATATATATATATGCAAGCACGCTCGTTCGCTCGCACGCACGCCCGTACACACGCACGTACGCATGAACGCACATTAATACATGCACGCGCGCATGATCTCTCTCTCTCACACACACACATACACACACACACACACACACACACACACACACACACACACACACATCTAACCCTCCATGCAAACACAACAGAACTATTCATACAGTATAATTGGAATGTGGCAAACATATTTCTTGTCAAACGCCATAACGACTGCATACACAGTCGACAACAATGTACGTCTGAATTCCATTCAACGGCAATACAAATACGAGGGATCAGTTGCACATTAATATAAGGTAGTATCTGTTGTTGAAGTAAAAACATATCACATTCACATTTACAAGGCCAACTGCATTTAAACGTTTCAGACATTTCCTCATTGCCACAATTTCTACTGAAGCCAATGTTCACTTTTCCCGAAACTAAACGCATTTCATTTCACATAAAAATCGAAGAACAGCAATCGACTTTCTCATAGCCCTCGCCTCCTGTGTGTATAATAACCCACCTGCATCCTCTTTTCGTGAACACCCCCTTTGACCCACCCACCCCCACCCCATCATGTGCATCTTATTCTTCCTTTTACACGCGGGTCAACATGTGCTAGGAAGCGTCTTTCATGGATCGATGTGCCGAAAGGATGCAATAACGATTCGGGCACTTCACACAAGTTCCTGTTGGTTCTAATACTGTGCGTGGTGGTAGTTAACATAATGGTGTATGACTCTCTTGGATATTTGTCTTACATCTTGACTGCGAGAGCTTTGTATGCAGAGAGGTGTTACGTTGAGAACTATGATATAACTTAGAACATATCTATATATATATACGACTAGTGTCTGTGTGTCTGTGTGTCTGTGTGTCTGTCTGTGCGCGATGCACGGCCAAAGTTCTCGATGGATCTGCTTCAAATTTGGTGGGCTTATTCAGAGAGACCCCGGACACAACCTCATCGATGAGATATTTCAACACGTGCTCTCAGCGCGCAGCGCTGAACCGATTTTGGTTCCACCTCAGCTATTTTGGTTCCACCTCAGCTACCCGGGCCCCCATACCGACACACCATAGCCGCTACACCACATCACAACGCCAAAGTTCTCGGTGGATCTTTTTCAAATTTGGACACCGTATTCAGCTACACCCCGGACACAATATCATCGATGAGATATTTCAACACGTGCTCTCAGCGCGCAGCGCTGAACTGATTTGGGTTTTTGTGTTCATTTCACCATTATAAGTAACTCTTCCTTATCTTCTCCAGTGTTTGGCGTTTATCTCCCTTCCTTCGTGTGGCTTTCCCGTTCAGTTGTAAGTTACTACTATTTTTAGAATGTCACTGCGCTGTCCACTGCGCTGAGCGTCTTCGGATATTCCCGGCGTTCTGTTACTGTTACTATTTTTAGAAGGTCAACGCAGTGTACAGAACGTAAATTGGACCCGTAAATTATCCTCACTGTAAAAGTGCAAAGGTCGAATCAATTTATAGCCACGCGAAAAATACACTGTCATCTATCTCTCTATAGATACGGCTTCTCTGTGTTTTTGTGTGTGTGTGTGTGTTTGTGTGTGTGTCTCTATGTGAGCAACACCTGTGCATTGTTCAGTTCTGTTTGTGATGTGGTCTGGCGGCTTTTGTGTAATTTTATGTACTGGCCTTCCTTTGAGAAGCCATAACTTGCTCAGTCCTGTTTGAGTGGAGTTCGCCTCCAAAGGTGATTAACACGGTTACATTCGTCGACAAGGATGGGACTCGATATGGTCAGGAATGGCATTATGGCCACTAAATCATTTTCCTGCTGTTCCCATTCCACGAATCTGGGAGGGACCTAAGCTTGGCGGGTCCATTGTTCGGACCCAGCGAAGCCGGCGTACGGCTCTAAGTACTTCTTCCCGGCGAAGCCGGCTACCCGGCGAAGCGGGTATTCATTCTAGTATTTCAATATAATGCTAATGTTGGAGTGTTTCGTTTGTCTTTATGTTACATGCACCACCTTCATTTCTCCATGTGAGATAACAAAATTGATTAATTTTGGTTTGATTTCATCACTCACATTACAACGAGCTGATGACTGAATTCAGCTCACTTGAGATTAAGAACTGTGTGAATTGATATCCCAACCACTGTTCCAATCCGGAACTATTTTCAGTAGTGTTCGCATTGGCAAACTCCCACCGACTTTTGTTTGACTTCTGAACGACAAAGACACACACACATACAGACACGCACGGGCTCTCTCTCACTCACACACACACACACACACACACACACACACACACACACACACACTCACACACACACATGCAGACACACATACATACACATACACATGCAGACACACGCACACACACACACACACACACACACACACGAAGAACTGAAATAAGATTTGTATTTATTAGCAAAGATAATGGCAAACAAGTAATGGTGTTTTTTTACATCTAGGCACCAAAAGGGGACACGGCAGTGCAAAGTTTTGACTGTATTTGTTGCTGAAACAGTTTCCGCTAAAGATATTCAAAGGTCTTTTGGAAAACCATTTGATCCCTTGTCATAAAAACGGCTAACACTTGCACACAAAAAAGGAAGAAATTGTCTTAATGTTGATACTTCCACAATTTAGCATATGCAACAATGGGTTTTGCCATCGTTTTGGCACTATCTTGTCTGCATAAAAAGCACGTGTGTTTGTAAAAACTGTTGGATCGTTTGAGATTGTTTTTTATTTTTATGGTGTCAAAATGAGGAGTTCGACCGTTTATATGAAATCAAATTGTGTTATTTCGTTACCTGAAATTCCACACTTGTTTTCAAAAGGCAACCCTGATACCGACTATCACACATGTTCAACCTGTATGGTTTGTTTGTTTGTTTGTTTTGTTTGTTTGTTGCTTTTATTGAAAAAAGCCCAACCAACAACAACAAAAACTAACTTGAAATAACGCTCAAAATTGTTTTCGAGAAGAAAATACATCAAATCGAAATACGCTTTCTAGCCCTGGCGAAATGTCCCTGTTATTGTCAGACAGGTACTTTCTGCAAAGAGAAAAAAACCTATCTTTATATCAGCGTTGAGACTTGCTGTTTTGACAAATCCGAACCTTTGAATATCTGTTTTCTCCGTTTTTCCCAGCGATCTTTCCATGTCCAAGTCACAAGATCCTATAATACTGTAGAGGGAAGTGCAATTCCCTTTTAGTACAAAGATTTCCTTGGTGATTGTCACACTGAAAAAAGCTCTTTGACAATGAAGATGTCATTTTACTTCTATCCAAATCTGGCTAAATTCTACAAACATGACAAATTGTGACTGTGGTTGCATTTGCACTACCGTGTCTGAGTTTAATATGTTGGGGGGAAAGGCAAGCACATATATATTTGAAAGAGATTAAGTCAAGCATACGGAGAGTTAAATCGGAAGAAAACATACTCAGATCATTTCAATGTAATTTAAGAAAATCAAGAAACAAACAAGCATTATTCGTTTATCACTTTGTGATCAGAAATGTCACAACAACAATGAAAAGTGACGTTTAACATCCTACTGCAAGATTAGAACGAAACAACGTACTGCTAATCGCCGGGCAAACTAAATAGTAAGAATTGAATGTTATTTGAAAAAGCCCCATGAAAAAAAAACTCATGAGAAATAACGGTGGTGGTGATTAAAACAGGCGAGACACTACAACATCGTGAACATTAACTGATATGTACTAACTAATAACAATGTTATTACCTAAACACCACGCACTCACTGTTAACATGTAAGATTTATATTTTTTTAAATCACTATCGATGCCAATTCCAGGAATTATAGATTCTGACAAGGGTAAACTTGATTCAAACGAACGATCCTATTAAGGGAGAGAAGTATATCTACAATGTATATTGTACAAGTTCAATTGAGAGGAAAGAACAATTGGTGCTCTCCCCTTAATGAGTTTCACATTATAACTGATTTACTGTACGTGACTCTTGATATACAGTTAGTTGACGGACATTTCAACGTGTTTAACTTTCACCTGACATCCAGCTTTAAATTACAAACTACGACCACAGATTCTCTTTTGATTTAATACAGGTATTATTATAAGCATTAGTCAGTTTCTATGTATCATGTATCTGTTAGCATTTATTAATGATCTATCAGTATTTATAATCTGGCAAAATCCCACGAACAAAACGAATTGTTTCTTGAATTAAATTTGCACTATCGCGTCTGGGTTTAACATATGTTGGGGGAAAAGGCAACCGCATACTTATCTTTAATTAAAATAGATTAGGACAAGCATACAGAAAGTTAATGTGGTGAAAGCATACTCAAAGATTGTAATTGTAAATTAAGAAAAAAAAGAACCAAAAAGGATCATCCGTGTATGACATTGGCAACAGACATGCCAGGGAAACATAGAATAGTGACATTCAACATCCAACTGCAAGGTGAGAATGAAATTACATGTGTTAAATCACATGGAACGCTGAATATAAGTAAGAAGTGAATGTTCTGTGTCAAAAATGAACACTATTCACATGTACAAGTTGTATAATGGATAGTAAACTGCAAAGATTAGTCCAAGAAAATGGACAAATACAACACAAATGAAAAATATTAAAAATACATGAAGAGAAAAGACAAGAAGAATAAATGACTGAATGCAATCAGAATAGATAAATACCGGACACTTAAAGTAAATGTGAGTAAACTTCTATAGTGCTAGACAATAATTCATACACAGAAAAACTACCACATCAACCAAATACAAACAAACAAACAAACAAACAAACAAACAAACAAACAAGCAAAACAAAAAAAACGAACATAACAATGTTGAGGTTACGTGCAATAAAACGATCACACAAAAATGTAGAAACTAGGAACACACACACACACAAAATCACACAAGAAAAATGGTATCATTATGCATATATGTCTTTACTAAAACCGTTCCAGTAATTATCCAAGGCTTAAAACGCCTTCTTTTAAAGCTTTAGATTGGTTTTCAAGATTTTAGATTGAGGTTTGAATGATGCAAATGCACGGCGTAAGTAGTGTGAAGTTAAGGCATCCAGAATCGTTAGCTCTGAATAACAAACGCATCTGCCTAGTTTTTTGCTGTTATGATGGGTTTGCTGTTATGATGGGTAGTATATAATATCAAATAAAACAAAGGTATTGCTGGGATATGAGATACAAATCTGTCAGACAACCAGTCAGAAGGTCAGGATAAGGATAAATAAAAAGTATCATATTGTCCTCATCGACATTCGGGCTGGTTTCTCACAGTTTCATTTTGTTTACGCCAAATTTTAGTTAGCAAGGTTAAGTTTAGGTGGTACGTGGTCTGAAACGAAAATAAATATAAGGACTGATAGTTCTGTGAATACAATGCCTAATTTCACCAGGTAAAGTGTAGGTGGTACATGGCATTGTCTAAGAGTATAATAACACATCCAACAAGCACTTGGCTCTTGGTCGCGGTAACCAGTCAATGTGTAGTTATTCAGTAATGTTGCAATAGCTTGTTCTAAAAACAAATACAAACAATCTGCCACATGCCACATAACATAACGGAGAAACGTTACAATGTCCATTTTCAGATTTAGTTTGCTTTTACAGAACTAGAACGAATACAGCTGTTGGTCTTTGTCATCGTTCTGTGAAATATGGAGAGGCGGCTAAATGTAGTTTCAGATGTGTTGCATGTCAACTGCAGCTACCCAGTAATAACCCCATCCGAAATCAGAAGTTCTTGCCGTTTTCCAAGATTGCGGTCGCTCTCTTTCACACGCTAGGTCAGCCTGATTGCACAGCGGATTTAAACGGAATGGGTATGCTATGTTAGGTAAGACACCAAACAAACGTTTTGATGTAAAACAAATCGGAAATATTGTTCAGTTTCAGTCACCGTCGCGGTTGAAAGTAAATCACGCCGTCAAAAAACGCCGTATCTGAGGGTAGGCGTTGTCAAGGTCGTGTGACGTTATTATGAGTTATTTCTAATATGCTGACTGTTAGCAACTGATAACAGACATGTCGAGAAAATGGATTATCAGCCATGAGCTGAAGGCGAATGCTGATATCATTTGTGAGACATGTCTGTTAGCAGTTGCTAACAGTCAGCATATTAGAAATAACGGTTTTATTACCGTCTATTTCGATCAAAAGAAATTTCGAAGCGACCCCGCGAATTAGACGGAACACTCGCAATGGAAACTGGGTCGTTCGTATCTCATTATGCCTGTCAGTCAAAGCATTCTCGTGATCTGGGTCAGCCAATTAGAGTCACTCACCTGACGAAATGAATCATCACAGGTCAAATGCGATCACACAACAATCTCACAAGATAAACCATGTTGAACATGCGTTTCAGTTACTTCGATATCTCTTGTCCACCGGAGAGCGACAGATTTCGAAACAACGCCAGAGAGAAAGGAAATGACGTAAATATATATTTTAAGTGACGCAATTTCGCTTGAATCGTCAGAACTTGGAAAATGGCATTTTGAACAGAGTGGGTCGGCATTGCAAACGCAGAGGGTGGGTGGTGACTCGCCGTTCTGTAAAGCGCCCACCGACAAAACTGGCTTTTCTGTATTTTTAAATAAAGAGTGTAGTATCTGACAGCATTTAAAGTGTCATTCTGTGGAATAAGTCATGCTGATAATGTTAGTTCCAATGTTTACTTTGTCTTGTTAATTTTTAGCGTGATAAACAAAAAGGATCCCTGCCTGAACGTTATAACATTTAGAGGGTCACCTAGAATCCGTCGTGATTGGTCCAAAAGCCATATGGTGCCCTGGAATGGTAATGAACCGAAATATTGCTCAAATCCCCTCAAAACACTGTTTAGCATCTGGAAAAGTATCCCTAACTTTTTGTGCTCAGTCTAAGAATGACTTAACCGTCGCTAAATCGCATGGTCCACTAAATATGAATAAGAAGTGAATGTTCTGTGACAAAAAATAAACAATATTTACATGTACACATTGTACAACAGATAGATAATGACTGAGACTAGTCAAAAATAGACAAATACAACACATGATTATATGTAAATATTATAAATACAAAAAGTGAAAAGACAAGAAGAATACGTGATCAAATACATAAATACAGGACACAAGTAAAGGTGAGTAAATTTCTGGTAATGTAGTAATAGATTTTATTAAAAACAAAAAACAAAAAACATGCAAATGCCATCAAAGCCGGTAGCAGTGATCAGTTGCTGATTCGTCGTCCAATATTTGAAGATAAACTCGGCCAAGTGTCGAACATTTTTGTTAAAGGCAATCTCGGAAGCATAACTTTGCCCAAGAGAATAAACAACCACGAAAAATCAGCAATCGTTTTATCGCGTTCGTTTCCTTGTTTATTTGTTTCCTTGTTTATGAATGAGTTCGGATCAGTTGCAGGGAAAAAACAACTTCTGATCTAAACAAAAAGTCCAAATTTACACTGTCGTTGACAAGTGATGTGACAGGAGATGTTGAGTAATATCTTCCATTGCGTATTGTTTCCTCTGAAGCGGCTGGCAGCCATTTTGTGTTGATGACTATTTCTTGTGTTGGCTTGCACGTACTGTCAACCTCTGTCACTCTTTGTCTAGTTCTCTATTGTGTGATTTAGAAAACCAGCCAAGGCTGCTGGACTGATGATTGGAAAGAAATTTAAAAAAATACATCTGAAAAGAACGAGGTACAAGTGCCACGCCAGGTACATTTTGGATGCAAAAGTGTTTTTTTTTTATTATCTGAAATAACGTCAGTGTTTTGGTTGTTTTGTGTATTTCTTGAATTGTTGTTTTCCTCAGTTTTTCCAAGAACATTTTCATGCAAATCATATTACAGAACATGCGTGCGCGTAAAAACTTTCAACTACAACAATAGTAATAATTTAAAAAACTTCTACAACTACCGGTAGTAATGATGATGATGATGATGATGATGATGATGATGATGATGATGATCCGTCGCGATATAACCTTGAACGGTTGAAAACGACGTTAAACACCAAATAAGAGAGAAAGAAAGAAAGAACGATGATGATGATGATGATGATGATGATGATGATGATGATGATGATGATGATGATGATGATGATGATGATGATGATGATGGTGATGATGATGATGAAAAGCTATAAGAACATGGCAGAATTAGAAATCAAAAGTCATAAAGCAAAGCACGTCGAACCATCAACAACCCCAAAAATCAGTGCGGCTTTTAAATTTTACTGCAAGCACATAGGAATTTGTGTTCGATGACACCGATTTTGTTGTAGTTTGAACACACTGCTTTGGAACGGAGAACCAACTTATATCAGTGCGTGTATAGTTAGGTAATGATTGAAAGTGAGGGGACACAAGCACATTTTGAAGGATGTTAACTTACCTTAGGTACAAGTAACGCTGACCTTTAGCAACCTAACCTATAGATTTCAGATAACCCCGTAGAGTTGTAAGGGTGTTGCCTAATGATTCTTTGAGTAATGCAAGTTCGCTACATAGAGCTACACATACATTGGGTTGCTGTAAATGACCACAGATATATTCGATTCTGGTGATAATTATTATGTCTCCTCAGTTGAATAACAAATGTTCCTGTACCCGCCAATGCAAGGACGGCACAAATAAAAGGTCAGCATTTTCGCATATGGACGGTTCTTCGGGACACACACACACACACACACACACACACACACACACACACACACACACACACACACACACACACACACACACACACACACACACACACACACACACACACACACAAATAATGAAATAACACAAGCACATTTTGAAGAATGTTAACTTACCTTAGGTACAAGTAACACTGACCTTTAGCAACCTTACCTAAAGATTTCAGATAACCCCGTAGAGTTGTAAGGGTGTTGCCTAATGATTCTTTGAGTAATGGAAGTTTGCTACACATACATTGGGTTGCTGTAAATGACCACAGATACATTCGATTCTGGTGATAATTTTTATGTCTCCTCAGTTGAATAACAAATGTTTTCTGTACCCGCCAATGCAAGGACGGCACAAACAAAAGGTCAGCATTGTCGCCTATGGACGGTTCTTCGGGACACACACACAAATAATGAAATAACATGAAAATCAAAAAGCAGCAGAAAAAGCAAAAGAAAAAAGCCCATATTATTTTATGGTTTAGATTATGTATCCTGACAAAGTGTACCAGCATGCATACATCCAGTTTTCTTTACTTGTGTTCGACGAGTTTTGGGCCTATAAGAGATGAAATGTCTACTCCTTTGTACCCCCGAAAATGTGTAATTAATAATAACAAAATTGTTGCAAAACACCTACAATTACTGAACAAACAAAACCAAAACAAAAGTGCACTGTCAAAAGCTGAAGTGACACTTTCCCAGCAATTCTTGATTCATAGGTATGTTATCGGACTTACTGGAAACGTATCTAGTTTCATTTTTCTGTCTTAACATTCTTGGTTTTTCTAAAAATCGAAAAATTGCACGGACACACCGTAACGTCATCCCAATGAGTAGCCAACCAAGGTGTGACCTACAGCACAAAGTCCTTCGTAAACGCAAGTGTACTCCATGATTCAGGTACCAATCCATATTTGATATTACGTCTGTTGCACGACAATTAACAACGGGTTTCTTTCTTTTGCCTTTTAGTATATTTCGCATTAACATAAACAAAGTACACAAATGTATAAGAAAAACAAGTTAAAAGCCACTTTTAAATGGAGGACTGTAGATATATTAATTGTTTAAGCAGACATTTTAGTTTATGTTTGCTTTGGATGTTACTAAACCCGTTCGGGTCAATTTTTGCCAAACACGGTCCAGGGTTTCAGAATGAAAGAGATAACTTCTTGTACCACTAAAAGGGGGGACAATTCAGCTTGTCTTCAAGTTTGTATGCCGTTAGAACATATCCGCTTTAATGTATTTAATTAGAAATCAAGAATTTGAATATTTCCATTTACCCTAAACCTAATTTTTAACTAACTTGTTCTCTACAAAGCGAATATCGATACGATGATTTAGCTTGCCGTGTATTTAACGACTTGGTGAAGCATTTCATAGGGTTCATATCAATCATAGACATGTTCTTTCTTAAACTACGCGTATCTTCATTTCACTAAATTTATGGGAGTAATAGTCTCCTCCAAAAGCAACCCAAAGTATCCCTTGTCTACCTGGAGCAGTGCTGCTGGGCATGTACTCCCCGTTCAGGCAGGCGGAGGAGCAGTCACGGTACCACCAGGCGCCTTGGTTTTCCTGTGCACAGTTGTAGATCCACTGGTCGTTGTTCCTGTCCCACGTGCTGAACTGGCAACCGCGATGATAGCTCAGGCTGTCACCTGTGGATGGAGATTAATAGCCTCGTCAGTGTGTGTGTGCGCGTGCGTGCGTGTGTTTTGTATGTGTGCGTGTGTGTGTGTGTGTGTGTGTGCGTGCGTGCGTATGTGTGTGTGATGGGGGGTGCGTGTGTGTGAGTGTATGTGTGTGGGATGTGTGTGAATGTGTGTGTGTGTGAATGTGTGTGTGTGTGTGTATGTGTGTTTGTGAGTGAGTGAGTGAGTGTGTGTGTGTGTGTGTGTGTGTGTGCGCGTGCGTGCGTGTGTTTTGTATGTGTGCGTGTGTGTGTGTGTGTGTGTTTGTGTGTGTGTGTCTGTGTGTGTGTGTGTGCGTGTAGAAGTCAAGAGATTCATGATTAACTGCCACAAGCAATACACAGCAAGTGCTGTTTTGGATCCTACATTTTTGTTCATAACTGCTCTCAGTATACTGTTTTGTTAGCGATCATATTCACCACTACAGATGTGTTCATGCTTTGAAAATTAATGGGTTGATGGTACCCTTTATCTACTACACATACGAAATCAACAGCCTGCTGCCGACTGGATTTTGTTGTTGAATTAATTCTGCATGCAACACTTAAGAATTAGATGAAGTCAAAGTGATGTAATTCGAAAACACAAGGCTTCGACACGCATAACTTGCCTGCTGCAGCTTGCATTACATTTTGAATTTAATGAAGGCTGTAACATGCAAGTTATTTGGTCGTAGCCTTGTTGTTTCGAACTAGAAAACTTTGAATTGATCTATTTCCGTCAATTTTACAGAAGGAGCAATCAAAATCACAAGGTGCAGTAAGCATAAGCTCATCTACGTCTCAATTACACGAAGTGTGTGCTTGGGTGCAATCCATAATAATAAAACAGCTTTGAATGCAAGGTTTGGTGTCTAATAGCAACATGTGTTTCAAGAAGTCTTTGAATACGGGCACTGTGAGCTATATTTTTAATGATCGCTTTAATGCAGCAACAAGAGAAACATATGAGGTACATGTTAGACACCAACTTTACTTACATCATGCATGTTGGGAAGCTGTTTAAGTGATATTTCTAGACCTACTACCCTTCGTTTTTAATTTAGTTAAGTTTTTACTAAATGTTTTTACATAGACAGGGGAATCGAGACGAGGGTGTGGTGTATGTGTGTCTGTGTGTGTGTGTGTGTGTGTGTGTGTGTGTGTGTGTGTGTGTGTGTGTGTGTGTGTGTAGAGCGATTCAGAGAAAACTACTGCACCGGTCTTCATCAAACTTTACATGAAAGTTCCTGGGTATAATATCCCCAGACGTTTTTTCTTTGTTTGGATAAATGTTTTTGATGACGTCATATCCAGCTTTTTGTGAAAGTTGAGGCCGCACTGTCACGCCCTCATTTTTCAACCAAACTGGTTGAAATTTTGATTAAGCAATTTTTTACGAAGTCCGGACTATGGGTTTGCATTGCACCTCGGAAATTAAAACCATAGTTAATTAGTTTGCTCATTAAAGTTGTCATTAAAATCAAATTTTCACAAACAGATTTCAAATTGATTGCATCGTATTCTTCATCAAATTCCGAATCTAAAAATATATACATATGTCATGTTTACTCTTAAAATGTGATCACAATTAACAAAAGTAGGCATATTAGTACTACGATTACAATTTCAAAAATCGATCCAAAAAGGATTTCATCTTATTCTTTATCATTTCCTGATTCCAAAAACATATAGATATAATATGTGGTAATCAGAACAAACTCATAAAGTTAAAAAGAATACAGAAAAGCGCGCTTTCCTGCTTAGCACAATACCGCGCTGTACTGGCCAGTCAATTTCACTTCGTATTGTCTAGGTAAAAAAAATGCAGTGCGTTCAGTTTCATTCTGTGAGTTCGACATCCTCACTAACTGTAGTAATTTCGCCTTACGCGACTTGTTTGTCTTTTTAGATCACTACCCACCAGCGTTCCCCTCTGTGAAGCTGTCAAAGTTCAGACGGTAGTTGTCGCTGCTGTTGCTGATGAAGAAGTTGTTGTAGGTGGCGTAACCTTTTGTTCCGTTCCACATCATCAGATCCACGCGTAGTTCATACTGCTGTCTGGACGTCAACATCTGCAGGGCATCAAGACCTGGAAAGTATCAACACACACAGTTCATACTTCTGTCTGGACGTCAACATGTGCAGGGCGTCAAGACCTGGAAAGTATCAACACACACAGTTCATACTTCTGTCTGGACGTCAACATGTGCAGGGTATCAAGACCAGGGCCCATATTCTTGAAAAAGCTGCAACATTGTGTCCTGCTAAGTCACCATGTCGTTTAACTACCGCCCAGTATCTATTTTTACTGCCCAGTAATTATTTATTTTCCCCCGGTATTCATGTGAGTCTGGCGGAAGGTCGGCAGCTACAAGTGATGGTTATTTTTAGAATAGGAGATTCCCCTTGCTTGCTCTTCTCTGCGCACGCGTTATCGGCGTTTTCGCCGGCGTGTCAGTTTCAAAATCAATAGCAACAATCCAAACAAACTGAATGAAATAAAAACACGGGGAGACATTTATTTAAAAAACAAAATTTAAACTCAGTTGCATGCAGGTGGCTGCTAGCGTTAGTTTTTTTTTTGCCTTCTCTCTCACTTTTTTTTTCAAGCGGAGAGCATCCTTCTTCATTGGTCTTTTTCTTTTTTCAATCAAATGTTTACATGTTTAAATTAACAAACTTTATCAATAAACTAATATCATGGTAACAAAAGATTTTTAAAAACACCTATTTCCTGCCTAAAATTAATTTTTAAAATCAATTTTACAACGTACTCTCTTGCACATGAAGAAAATAAACAAAAATAAACAAATGGCTAAGAGTAAAAAAGAAAAAAGTACATCCAGATGGCGATTTGAACTCGACTCAATCGCGTATCAGGCGAATGCATTTGTGCTTAAATGACACCAAGGTGTGTCCATGAGGGACATAAATGTACAAACAATATTTGAACAAGATTTATTCAGAATTGACAGTTTGAATAACGTATGAAAAGAGTGACATGGACAGTGTTGGTGAAGTTACTGACAGGTAACGACTTTAGAGGAGGGGGATGGGTCCTCTAACTTTACAGCTCGGAGACACCCCGGTAAGGACTTACCGGTGTTTCATAAATAACACTTAGCGGACTTATCGAGCGTAAGTGGTTTTACAGGCCAGTATATGAGTTGCAGCTTTTTCAAGAATACGGGGCCTGGACACACCAACAAACATAGTTCATATCACTGCTGGACACCAAATACGCACACACCCCTACCAACAAATAGAAACATAGTTCATTTAAAACCTATAATAATACGAGAATTTATAACGCGCACATATCTCACCACAAGGCGACTCAAGACGCACTTATACACAATCTTTCGCATTAACAACTCAAGCATATTTATATATGTCGTGCCGAATTCACGTAATTGCCGATTCCGCGTAATGGGCAACATTTTTGCCCATTTCGCGTAATCGGCAAAACGCTGCCCAATACGTGAAATCGGCAGCGTTTTGCCGAAATCGCGTAAACGCCTCTAAAACTTGCCTATTTCGCGAATTCGGCAGCCGATTACGCGGAATCGGCAGCCGATTACGCGTAATGGGCAAGTTGCCCATTACGCGAAATCGGCAATAGCGAGTTTAGTGTGTATGTGTGTGTGTATGTGTGTGTGTGTATGTGTGTGTGTGTGTGTGTGTGTGTGTGTGTGTGTGTGTGTGTGTGTGTGTGTGTGTGTGTGTGTGTGTGTGTGTGTGTGTCTCTCTCTCTCTCTCTCTCTCTATTCACGAACATTGTTTTTTCTCTCAACTTTTTACGTGCTTAAGCTTGTTCGAAACGTGTGTTCATTTTGCATTGACAATCAAGTTTGTTTACAAGTGTGACGTGGTTGTTAATGTGTCATTTTGTGTTGATCTCTCTTTCTCTCTCACACACACACACACACACACACACATATACACACACACACACACACACACACACACACACACATGTGTAAGTGTTCGCGTTCGTAAACGCAACAAGAAACTCCCCGGTACATCGTCACCCAAAATGAGCTATTCGACGTCCTGCTTGAGGCACATGCCAACACTGGGCACGGAGGCGAGAAAAAAACCAAAACAATTCTCCAAAATAAGTACGCGAATATTTCCGGTAAAATGATTAACTGTTTTATGTCGGCCTGTGAAACCTGCCAACGAAAAAAGGCAAATCCAAGCAAAGGCCTGGTTGTGAAACCTGTCAGGTCAAAGTCTTTCTGCGACAGAGGCCAGGTGGACCTTATCAACATGGAGTCATCCCCTGACGGCGGCTTCGTGCACATTCTTAATCAAGTTACCAGGACCATTTCACAAAATTCCTGGTCCTACGACCGCTGAAAAGCAAAAGAGCGGCAGAAGTTGCATACAACTTAATTGACATTTTCACAATGATTGGCGCTCCGTGTATCCTCCAAAGCGACAATGGTCGAGAATTTGTTGCTTCAGTGGTTGACGAACTCAAAAACATGTGGCAAAACCTTCGCATTGTACATGGGCGGGCTCGACATCCCCAGAGCCAGGGTTCAGTTGAGCGATTGAACGCAGATGTGAAGCAAATGCTGTTAGCGTGGACCATTGACAACGGCACCAGTAACTGGTCTGAAGGGGTCCGCTTTGTCCAGCTACAAAAGAATTCATCCCCACACAGAAATCTGCAGAACAAAACTCCATACGAGGTGTTGTTTGGGGAAAAACCGAGATTGGGTCCGCAGAAGACCTTTCTGCCTAAAGAAGTTGCAGACGTGCTGACGACAGAGGAAGAGCTGGAATCTGCCATACGAGAGATGACAGGGGCCGAGGATGTTGATGACGAGGCCATGACCGTACCAGAGATAACAGGGCCAGAGGGAGTTACAGACGAAGCCATGGCCATACCAGAGTTGACAGGGGCGGCAGAACTCGTTGCTCAAGACGTTATGGCAGTAGACAAAGAAGATGCTGCTGCCAGTGCAGATTTAGAGACTGGAGATGAGGAATCAGCACAATCCGATTGTTCCCAGGCAGATCCCAGATCTCAAGAAGAAGAGAATGACAATACATCTGATGACCCCACAGTTGCTGAACACATGAAGAAGATAAGGGCGTGCCGAGCGGAGGCTTCACTTGGCCAAGAAAAAAGTAGTGCTCAAATGCTGTCTTCAAGCAATGCCAAACTACCCTCCCTAAACGTCGGGGACTGTGTCCTACTTCCAGTGTCTGAGTTTGACAGGGGTCGACTCGACGCCAGAAATATCCCCGGAGTCGTGTCTAAAATCATAGAACACGGCGCGTATAGGATCGCTACAAAGCACTGCGTCGTCAATACTGCTTATTCCAGAAACCAGTTACAGAAGGCAGATTGTCAAATCCTAAAGCTTCAAGATACAAACCCAGCCGTTTCTTCTTTTAGAAAAATCGCTACAAAGCATTCCGCCCATGGTGGTCAGGGGTATGCAAAATGCGCCTGTCAGACATCCTGCAGCTCCAAGAGATGCGCTTGTGGAAAAAGCGGCACTCTCTGCCACAGTCACTGCCACCCGAAAAACAGCAAATTAATGTAAAAACAAATAAAAATTACTACCAAACTGCATGTCAGCCAAACTATAACCTGTGTTTGTGGTACTGAAAGATGAAAATAGCAGCTTAATTAACTTGTATTGTTGAGGAGCGTTCTTTTTCACAATTATGCGTAATTCTTCATGTTCATCTATTTGTTCATCTTTTCCTATTATCGTTCTTTTGTTTCGAAAATAAATGTTCGCCTCGTTTGCATCACTAGTATACTGTGTGTGTGTGTGTGTGTGTGTGTGTGTGTGTGTGTGTGTGTGTGTGTGTGTGTGTGTGTGTGTTAGTGAGTGTGTGCGTAAAAAGTATATTATCACATTCATGGTCAGTATCGACGACAACACACACAACACACACACACACACACGCACACGCATACACACACACACACACACATACACACAAACAAACATACACACTAAACTCACTATTGCCGATTTCGCGTAATGGGCAACTTGCCTATTACGCGTAATCGGCTGCCGATTCCGCGTAATCGGCTGCTGAATTCGCGAAATAGGCAAGTTTTAGAGGCGTTTACGCGATTTCGGCAAAACGCCGCTGATTTCACGTATTGGGCAGCGTTTTGCCGATTACGCGAAATGGGCAAACATGTTGCCCATTACGCGGAATCGGCAATTACGCGAATTCGGCACGACAAATACACTTACGCATAAATTACATGAAGATGACAAGGCAACAACACAGAGACACGGCACTCAAAAGTAAGCATGAAAAAGAAAAGAACATTTCAAACAATAATTATGTACATGGCTATATTTACAACTGATCTGATTTAGGCTTGCGGGTGAGATGGGTGAGGGGAGGGGGGAGGGGGTGTAGCGGGGCACTGTAGTCTGAGGATTATTTAGGGAAAACAAAAGTCTTGAGGCCAGATTTGAATGCTTCTAAAGACTGTTGTTGACGGAGGGGGAGAGGTAGTAAGTTCCAGTTGGTGGGAGCTTGAACGGAAAAGGAGCGTTGGCCTGCAGTTTTGAGCTTTGTGTGAGGTATGTTGAGTTTGAGGTTGTCGTTTGAGGAGCGGAGTGGTCGGGAAGAATGATAGAGTGAGAGGGAATCAGAGAGATAGGAATGGATTGGATTGGATTGGATAAGATTTACAGTCCAGTGAGGTTATCCTCATGGAAATTCGGGCTGCTTTCTCCCCGGGGAAAGCGAGCTGCCATACATACGGCGCTACCCATATTTTTTTTTCCTGCATGCGTGTATTCATGTTTCCTGAGGCTTAATGCCGTGTGAGATGGAATTTTTTTAACTTTATTCCAAGTCCCACGGGTATTTGATGGACATTTTTATCTATGCCTATACAATTTTGCCAGGAAAGACCCTTTTGTCAATCGTGGGATCTTTAACGTGCACACCCCAATGTAGTGTACACGAAGGGACCTCGGTTTTTCGTCTCATCCGAAAGACTAGCACTTGAACCCACCACCTAGGTTAGGAAAGAGGGGAGAAAATTGCGGCCTGACCCAGGCCTGAACACGCAACCTCTCGCTTCCGAGCGCAAGTGCGTTACCACTCGGCCACCCAGTCCCCGGAGGAGCAAGCTTGTTGAGGCATTTGTATTTGAGAGTGTTGAGAGTGTTGAGCTTGTATTTGATCCTATGTGAGATGGGTAGGCAGTGGAGTTGTTGCAACAGAGGGGTGATGTGGTCTTTCTTTTTCTTTTTAAGAACAAGACGGGCAGAGCTGTTTTGAATGCGTTGAAGACGATAGATAGAAGAAGCGGGAAGTCCAGCAAGAAGGGAGTTACAATAGTCAAGACGAGAGAGAATGGTGAAGTGACAAGTTTGGCTGTAGCGTCAGTGGTGGGAGCTGAAAGTAGCAGGTGCGAGAGACAGAAGAGATGTGTTGTTTCATGGAGAGGGTGTTGTCTAGGGTGACTCCAGGATTGTTGACAGTAGAAGACAGAGGGACAGAAAAGTCGGAGAGTTCAAGAGAGTCAGAGGTGGCTTTTGAGAGTTTGGATGTGGTCCCTATCAGAATGGTTTCGGTTGTGTTGCAGTTGAGTTGAAGTTTGTTCTCTGTCATCCAATTCTGTACGTCGGTGATGGTATTAGAGAGAGTGGATATGACAGTGTCAGACTGATCAGGAGTAGAGCTGTTTTGAAGTTGTGAGTCGTCAGCAAAAGAGTGATGGAGAACGTTGTGTCGGTCGAAGACGTGGTCAAGAGGTTGAGTGTAGAGAGTGAACAGTACAGGCCCAAGCACGGACCCCTGGGGGACTCCGCACTCAAGCCTGATGGGGTCGGAGTTCAGTTTGTCAATGGAAACAGTCTGATAGCTGTCAGTGAGATATGAAGAGAACCAAGAAAGAGCTGTGCTGAAGATGCCAAAGGCCAAAGCGGAAGGTCGTGGGTTCGAATCCCGGCCGCGCCTGGTGGGTTAAGGTGGAGATTTTTCCGATCTCCCAGGTCAACTTATGTGCAGACCTGCTAGTGCCTTATCCCCCTTCGTGTGTACACGCAAGTACAAGACCAAGTGCGCACGGAAAAGATCCTGTAATCCATGTCAGAGTTCGGTGGGTTATAGAAACACGAAAATACCCAGCATGCTAAAGGTATGATGAAGACGTTGAAGAAAGACATTGTGATCAACCGTATCGAAGGCTGCTGAGAGATCAAGAGGGGCAAGGGCAGAGATTTCACATTGGTCAGTGGCAGAAAGAAGGTCGTTAGTTATTTTGAGAAGAGCAGTTTCAGTGGAGTGTTTAGGACGATATGCTGACTGAAGAAGAGAGAGTAGTTTGTTGGAGAGAAGATGAGAGTTAAACTGATTCAAAACTATTCTTTCAAGGAGTTTGGAGATGAAGGATAGGTTTGAGACAGGGCGGCAGTTGCTGAGTGTGTTAGGGTCAAGCGACGGTTTCTTTAAAAGAGTTTTGACTATAGCAGTCTTGACGGAATCTGGGACTGTGCCTGACTGCAGAGAGTTGTTGATGGTTTCAAGGACAGAGGGAAGAAGTTCAGGTAGACAGTCAGAGTAGAGTTGTGTAGGAAGAGGGTCAAGGTCACAGGTTTTTAATGTGGTTTCTTTGATGACTTTTTCCAGTTCAGGGAGAGTCAGAGGCTTGAAATGTGTGAAAGGAGTTCCTGTAAAAGCAGGAGGAGTGTCAGACCTTTGATATTGTATGTTGTCGATCTAGTTTGTCACGGATGGCTTGAATCTTGTTGTGGAAATACGCAGAGAAAGCTTGTGGGAGTTTGGTAGGGTCAATGTTGTTGGGCAAGCGAGAAGCAGAAGAGCTACCAAGTAGGTCATTCATGGTGGAAAAGAGGGCTTTAGCAGAGGTTATTTCGCAGATTTTGGTACTGTAGTGTGATTGCTTGGTGTTTGTGGTGATTGTCTGAACTTGGTCTTTGTGCTTGTTGTAAATCTGTCTGTCAACTTCTAGCTTAGCGGTTCGCCACTTCCTCTCTGCTCGGCGACGTACTTGTTGTGCATTCATTACTTCAGATGTCATCCAAGGTGCAGAAGGCCTATCTACAATGAGTTATGTTTTTGAGGATGCGTGTTCATCAAGAAGTGTGCGAAGAGTGGAGTCATAGTGAAGGACAGGATCTGAGGAAGGCGGACGATCAAGAAATCGGCTGGCTGCTTCTGCGCGAAACGTGTCTGTGTTGACGTTTTTGAGGTTGCGACGGACTACGTGTTTCTTTTGTTTTGACGGTTTGGCTACTTTGAGGGAGAAGAGAACGGCAGAGTGATCAGATCTGAGGTAGTCGTTCAGAAGAACGCCATACCCCAGGTCAGTCGACTCGTGGATGACGATCCAATCAATGATGTGTGTCTTGCGTGTGGGTTTGTCAACAAGTTGCTTAAGATCATGACAGTCAATAAGGTCCATCGTCTGTCTTGTGTCGTTGTTCTGTGGCCGATCATGTTGTATGTGGCTGTGTATGTTAAAGTCGCCTATGAGGACGACGTTTGAGGTGTGCGTGATGTGGTGTTCAAGCAATTCTTCAGCTTCTGTGAGGAATGTGGGGAATGAGAAAATCGGTGTAATTAAAGAACAAAAATTTATGAAAAAGCCACGTTCAAAGAAATTCAAACTGCAACAACCATGGTTTAGTGCAATATGCAAAGAGAAAGGAAAAATATTTTTACGTGCGAAAAACAAAGCAAACCGCTTTAAAAATGTGTTCAATGAACATGAAAAAAAGAGTGCTTTTACAGAATACAAAAAGACAATAAAAAAGGAATGCAAGTTGTATCATAATGAGTTCGTTAAAACTTTGAGAAAGTTAAGAAGTACTGACCCGAAAGCATACTGGAATCTTCTAAATAAAAATAAAAATGAAAAAAATAATTCCAAAACTAACTATCCAACTTGTTGGGAGTTTTTCGAACATTTCACTAAACTACAAGAGTGTGATGAAAATGAAATGGATGATAGTAATGAACCTTTAAATGAAGCAAATAATGAATTTCTTAATGCGCCTTTTACAAAGAAGGAAGTTATCAAATGTATAGACAAGCTGAAAAACAATAAGGCATGCGGTCAGGATAGAATACTTAATGAGTATTTAAAAGCGTCAAATGATCGAATGATTGATATTGATGTATTGTTGTTTAACGTTGTTTTGCAGTCAGGAAAGGTTCCAACACAATGGGCTGTAGGTGAAATTATTCCATTGTACAAAAATAAAGGCTCCCAAGCTGACCCCACAAATTATAGAGGAATTACTATACTCAGTTGCTTCGGAAAACTTTTCAGTGCAATTTTAAATGCTAGGTTATCAAACTTTTTGGAGAGTAATAATAAATTAGGTCAAAAACAAACAGGTTTCCGCACAGGTTTTTCAACACTAGACCATGTTTTTACTTTGCATTGTATATCAACAAAATTTTCTCAACAAAAAGAAGCGACTGTTTTGTGCATTTGTAGACTATGAAAAAGCGTTTGATAAAGTTCGCCATGCATTTTTATGGGAGAAATTAGTTAGTTCTGATGGAAGTTTTTAAAAACTGTAAGAAATATGTACGAAAATGCCAAGTCTTGCGTTAGAGTTAATAGTGAGTGTTCTGGATAATTTCCCAGTTTGTGTGGAGTTAGACAGGGGAAAACTTGTCACCGCTGTTTTTTGCTCTATTTTTAAATGATCTAAAGCCTTTTCTGTTGGAAAACAGTAATGGTTTACGATCTATGTCAAGAGAGGCTATTGTGGTTGGAATGGATGATACTGATGTAAATGCTTTGTTTCAAATGTTTTTATTACTGTATGCGGATGATACTGTGATCTGCTCAGAATCTGAAAAAAACCTGCAAGAATGTTTAAACAAAATGCACGAATACTGTTTAAAATGGCGTCTAAATATTAATGTAAACAAAACGAAAGTTATAGTTTTTTCCAGAGGTAAAATTAGAAATAAACCATTGTTTACGTATAATGGCAATTTAATCGATGTAGTGTTTGATGTAATGTACTTGGTCCTTAAAATTAATTATAATAATAAATTTTCAGTCGCACAGAAGAATCTATATGATCGTGCCTCAATGGCAATGTTTGTTCTTGTGCGTACTTGTAGACAATTGTCACTGCCTGTGGACATACAAGTTGACCTGTTCAATAAAATGATTGCTCCAATTTTACTATACGGATGTGAGGTATGGGGTTTTGGTTCCTGTGAACTTGCTACTAAACTTTAATTGCGTTTTTTTTAAATTGTTTTCAAACTAAAAAAATCAACTCCAAATGCTATGATATTTGGTGAACTTGGAAGATATCCACTAGATGTTAATATGAAATGTAGAATGCTTTGCTATTGGTATAAACTGATTAGTCCTATTCATACAAATAAATTTTGAAGTATTGTGTATTGCTTTACTTATAAATTGTACATCAACAAGATGATTGAATCTAATTATTTATGTTTCATTGAAAAAAACTTAAATGAAATTGGTCTCTCTGGTCTTTGGACTTTTCAAGAAAATGTTCAATACTCAAGCGCATGGTTTAAAAAGAAAGTAAACAGAAGCTTGTATGACCAGTATATCCATAAATGGTTTACAGAAATTGGAACAAAAAATATCTTTTGGAATTATCGAATGTTTAAAGATATTTTTGCATGTGAAGACTATGTCACACATCTGCCATATCAGCAATGTGTTTCAATGATGAAGTTTAGAACATTAAACAACAATTTGCCTGTACAGAAAGAACGTTATCTTAACATCCCGAGGTCAGAAAGAACTTGCACCAAATGTGTATCACAAGACATAGGTGATGAATTCCATTATTTATTTGTCTGTGATTTTTTCAAAGAAGAAAGAGCTGAGTTGTTACCACCTTACTATTGCAAAAAACCTAATACAGTAAAACCTGCATCTAGCGGACCCTTATTTCGGCGGACACCTTAGCATAACGGACAATTCAAGTGAGGACGGATGTATTTTACTCTCAAAAACACCTTAAAAGAGCGAACACCTCAAAGGCGCGGACGCGGACACCCTTGTTTGGTCCCGATTGGGTTCGTTACTTGTCAACAACGGACAAACCCTTGAAGCAGACAGCTTTTAGCAGACGCTGGTCCGCCATCTTGGTTCTGCAAATAAAATCTCGCTGGCGATGTGAACGCGCGAGAAGCTTATTTTGTAAGCCAATGACAGCACTTGAAAGAAGTTGATTTTTGTATGGTGCACGCTCATTGGTCGATGCCGTGAACTCACAAACATTTCGGGTTTCTACTTTCTGTACTGTGATGCATCTTCGTCTCATCCTTCGTCTTCGTCTCATCATGCCAAAACGAAAAAAATTTGACTTTGGAAGAGAGTCGATGTCATAAAGACCGTTCGAAAAGTTGCTGATGAGCTGAATTGCGGAAAAACTCAAATTTCCAACATAAAAGCTGATCGAACACAAATTCTCAGTCAGTGGGACTCCGGTGCCAGATCGACGGCAAAATGTGTTAAGAGAAGAAAAACAACATATGACGAGTTGAACGAAGAACTCTTCGAGTGGTTTTCAACAGCTCAATCAAAGAATCTTCCAGTGAATGGCCCATTGGATGGATGGATAAGATTTACAGTCCAGTGAGGTTACCCTCATGGAAATTCGGGCTGCTTTCTCCCCGGGGAAAGCGAGCTGCCATACATACGGCGCTACCCATTTTTTTTTTCTTCCTGCATGCGTGTATTCATGTTTCCTGAGACTTAATGCCGTGTGAGATGGAATTTTTTTACTTTATTCCAAGTCCCACGGGTATTTGATGGACATTTTTATCTATGCCTATACAATTTTGCCAGGAAAGACCCTTTTGTCAATCGTGGGATCTTTAACGTGCACACCCCAATGTAGTGTACACGAAGGGACCTCGGTTTTTCGTCTCATCCGAAAGACTAGCACTTGAACCCACCACCTAGGTTAGGAAAGGGGGGAGAAAATTGCGGCCTGACCCAGGCCTGAACACGCAACCTCTCGCTTCCGAGCGCAAGTGCGTTACCACTCGGCCACCCAGTCCCTTCAGATAAGAAACCGATTGCACCTCTCTCTCTCTCTCTCTCTCTCTCTCTCTCTCTCTCTCTCTCTCTCTCTCTCTCTCTCTCTCTCTCTCTCTCTCTCTCTCTCTCTCTCTCTCTCTCTCTCTCTCTCTCTCTCTCTCTCTCTCTCTCTCTCTCCTTTTCTTTGAAAAAAAAATTGAGGGCTTCAAAACTTTGAGTTTCAATAATCACTGTGGCAAAAAAGAATCAGTGACTGTTGGGTGTTTTTTTTTTCTTCAAAAAAATGTTGGCGCATTCATATTCATAAGAAAGGACACCTTGCTACAAAGGACAGTGGCAAGGCTCCCCAAGAGCGTCCTTTGCTCGCAGGTTTTACTGTACACTTAAATTTAAAAAGTTGTTTGCTACTAAGAAAAAGAAATTGCTAAAGAATATTTTGGACTTTATTAATAGAATCTGTAACAGTTGTTTATAATTTGTTTAATTTTTTATTTACTATATTAGCATATATCATGATTGTATTGATTGTATTTATTGTTCAAAATGCCCCCAGGGGTTATGGACTAATACAAACTTGAACTTGAACTTGAACTTGAATTTGTGTTTGGTGTTGGGGGGAGGACGGTAGATGCAGATGACACAAGTGCATTACTGTCACCATTAAGGGCGTTCAGACATGGACAGTATCAACACAATCAACATTGTCATACCAGAGTACGTCGACGTATACATTAAGGGTGTTGCTTTTTGTCTGACGCCCTGTCGACCGGTCAATGCAATTAATACTAGGGTGTCACATGGGAGGGGGGTGGGTGGGTGGGGGTGGGGTGGGGGTGGGGGTAGGATCAATGGGGGAATTCATATATATTTTTTTCCGTTATCATGGACAGGGCGCAGAGGCCCATGAAACGTGCGTTGATGAAAACAACCCATATCTGGTTTTTTTTTAACTTCAACGTCGTATATAGCGCTTAGAAGGAAGTGTGACAGACGACATAACTCATTTATGTATGTCTGCATCGCGACATTGTTTATATTAACCGTTTACACTCCATTCTTTGTAACATGAACTTCTGTAAACAGAGATAAATGACACACGATGTTCATGCCAAGCTTGAGTGAACGAACATCGTCCGGCTATGTGTCGTGCGTCCCAGTTCTATAGAACAAACGGGACATCCTCAACAAAAAGTTACTAGCAGCGGTAGTATCAGTCGTAGGTATCCGTCCGTTTTGGTAGACACCGGATTTTGCGCTCTTTTTTGGGCGCAAGGCCTGGGTGGCTTAATATTCAAGACAGACACTAGCCTTACACTGCCAGAAGTTGACAGCCAAATAACAAAATTACTTTACCGACCCAGAAAATGCCGCGCCGGTCAACATCTAGACTATTACCTTCCCAACCAGCAGTTGCCAGTCAACTTAAACAAGTACCTTTTCCGACAGACGTTGCAAGCTTAACCCAGCAAGAAGTTGCCAGTTAAGTCACATTCTTCTTCTTCGTTCATGGACTGAAACTCCCACGTTCACTCATGACTTTGCACGAGTGGGTTTTTACGTGTATGACCGTTTTTACCCCGCCATTCAGGCAGCCATACGCCGCTTTCCGGGGAAGCACGCTGAGTATTTTCTTGTTTCTACAACCCACCGAACTGTGACATGTGTTATTCAGTGTATTCAGCTGGTATTTCCTTGTTTTCACTACCTATTCATGTTTTATAACTTAGTTAGTGGAAGAATTTTTTGTATTGTGTTTGATGGTGTATGCTTTTAATTAAGCGTTGTTGACTATGAATGTAGATGTAAATGCTTGTATAACTGTGTTTTAATTTTAAATGTGTCAAGCGCAAAGAGCATAATTGTAAAGTTATGATGTTGCGCTATATGAATGCTCATTTATTATTATTATATTATTATTATTTTCCGTGCGCACTTGGTCTTGTGCTTGCGTGTACACACGAAGGGGGATAAGGCACTAGCAGGTCTGCACATAAGTTGACTTGGGAGACAAATCTCCACCCTTATCCCACCAGGCTGATGCGGCCGGGGTTTGAACTCACGACCTTCCGATTAGGAGGCCGATGTCTTATCCACTAGGCCACCGCGCCCGTTAAGTCACATAAGACAATTGCTTTACCTAGCCAGAAGTTGACCGTTCAGTTTCATAAACATTTGACTAAACCAGCGAGAAGTTATCTGTTAAAGGCAGGAGCTGCCATGAAAATACACTGTTTTTTATTTGACCACAACATTCTTGAAACAAAAATGTTAGCGTTAAAAGTTGGTGTGCATTTGCTGCAATGTATGAACAATAATAGTACATGATAAAATAAAAGATTATTTCTAAATTATTAAATACAAAACAATTTCAAAACTACTCCCCATATTTAAACTAAAGCTGGCTTACAAGTGTGTAAGATGTTTATCTTTGATTTGTTCGAACAACTTTTAGATATTGTTTTTCTAAATGTTGACTTTGTGGGTACAAAATGTCTCAAAACATCGAAATTGTGTATCTTTAACTGTCCTTCCTAGAGCTAATCCTAGAACAAAACATCTATTAGTATGTCTTATACATTTCTGCAAAATTCCAAATCATTCTAATAAATAGTTTTTGAAGTTATCTTGTCATCCATAATGCATTTTTATTTTTCATTTGATAATTTTTACTAAGTCATTCTAAGAACACATTTTGTTTTTGATCATATACCATATATTCTACATACATTGAAGCAAAAGCACACCACATGTTGTGGTCAAATGACTTGGAAGAGAAAAAAGTTAAGTCACACGAAACAAGTGCCTAATCCTGCCAGAAGTTGCCAGTTAAGTCACATAAGACAATTTCTGAACCCAGAGAGAAGTTGCCAGTTAAATCACACGAGATACCGTATTTGACGGATTACAAGACGCACCGTTTTATAAGCCGCACCCCCGACTTTTAACAAAAAAATTGGGACGAGCCACGTATAGGACGCGTCACTATATTAGCTGCCGTTGAAAAAATATAATCAGATCGTGTCAATCAATCAAAACAACCAGGCAAACGAAAGTACGGTATTTGGCGAAATCGGCTCCGAGAATAAACAAGTGAAACAAAGAAGAAAAGTGAAAAAGTTTGAAGAAAAATATCACACACACAATGTGTAACCAACACACACATGTAGTCCCGCCCGGAATATGCTTTTTAGGGATGATTTACGACTTTTGCGCACATTTCGAGCAGACGAAAACACAACATGGCGGCTCTCGCTCCTCCAACTATCGCGAGACACAAAAAAAACGAAATCTCGCGCGCGCGAGATCCTGATACATCCGGTGTTTCTCTGTACGCTATCTTGTCACGACGACTTGTTGACAAACGAAGATTCGCGAAAGAAAGAGAAAAGCGCCGAGTCCTGAGTAGAGAGTTAATAAAGTACCGGTAATCGCTAATCGAGCGAAATGAAAATCCGCGGCGACTTCCATCAGAAGAATGCTATTCAAGTTTAGGTAACGTTTTAGCCGCATCTTTTTATAAGCCGCAATTGCCTTACCCAGCCAGAAATTGCCAGTTAGGTCCCCAAAGAAGTTCTGATAAGACGTCCAGTTTCTGTAGAAATCGACTGAGGCATCTTGTCGACGTTGGAACACCTGTTTGTTGTAAACAAGCAAAAATCGAAACTATAAATGCACACACACACACGCACAAGCACTCACACACACACACACCCACACACACACCCCCCCCCCACACTCACACACACACAACCCTCACACGCGTGCTGAAAAAATCAAACGCGCGTGCATTTGCGCGAGTGTGTGTGTGTGTGTGTGTGTGTGTGTGAGTGCGTGTTTGTGTGTGTGTATGAGTGTGTGTGTGTGTGTGTATGTGTGTGTGTGTGTGTTTGTGTTTGTGTGTGTGCGTTTGTGTGTGTGTATGAATGTGTGTGTGTGTGTGTTTTATTGTTGTGTGGTGTGTCTGTGTGTGTGTGTGTGCGTGTTTGTGTTTGTGCGTTTGTGTATGTGTGTGTGTGTTTTTTTTTTATTGTTGTGTGTGTGTGTGTGTGTTTGTGCGTTTGTGTGTGTATGTGTGTGTGTGTGTGTGACTGTGTGTGTGTTTTATTGTTCTGTGTGTGCGTACGTGCGTGCAAGTCTGTGTAGATACGCGAGGACGCATACATACACACACGCACTAACACACGCATACATACACACATGCACCAACACACGCATACATACACACACGCACCAAAACACGCATACATACACACATGCACCAACACACGCACCAACTCACGCATACATACACACACGCACCAACACACGCATACATACACACACGCACCAACACACGCATACATACACACGCACCAACACACGCATACATACACACACGCACCAACACACGCATACATACACACACGCACCAACACACGCATACATACACACACGCACCATCACACGCATACATACACACACGCACCAACACACGCATACATACACACACGCACCAACACACGCATACATACACACACGCACCAACACACGCATACATACGCATGCACGCACATATGTGTGTGTGTGTGTGTGTGTGTGTGTGTGTGCGGGTGTTTTTATGTATGTGTGTGCGTGCGTGTGTGTGTGTGTGTGTGCGTGTGTGTGTGTGTGTGTGTGTGTGTGTGTGTGTGTGTGTGTGTTGGACTTACCGTCCAACCCCCTCCATCAGTAACCTGGTCACAGTAGACTTGCAGTGGAGTGGAATTGTCCGGATAGATGGTGACCACGCCGCTCCTGGTTTCCTCATTGCAGTTTTTTTTCTTTTCTGCATGCAGTGTGAGCTCATTAATGAAATCAATACGCTTGTCATGGCCCTATACAGATCTAAGAATATAGTTAGATAAGTTTATAGTTTCTTTAAGTTTGAACATGTCTTTTGTAACTGTCAAGATTATGACCTTTTTGCCAAGAAACAATACGTTTGTCTAGGGTCAATACAGAATAATACAGATCTTAAAAAACACATGTTTTGCTTTTGCGTTATTGTGTTTCGGTCATATCTACAACTTCATTTGATGTATATATATTTAACGCCGAAAGATAGTACATACTTTTCAAGTTTGTGTCAGAGGCTTACTATCAAACACATGGGTTCTTGCTTTAAAAAAAAGTTAATAGAGGTCATTTAAAATTGGACTGTACGTGATTTTTAATAATCTGCTCATTCAAACGGCGTCACGTCTTGCAGGAGCATTTTGTGATTTGTTGGTCTATGCATCCCCCGTCGTGTTAATCCGAGTTTACTTGTAAGAATGTATAACAATGGAAAAACCGAAACGTAAAACAAATATCCAATTGGTCTAAAATGCGTTACGTCACACAAGGACGAACTTAGCATTTTGGCGGAAAATCACTCCAACTGTTGACAGTATAAATGTTACAGAAGTTTTGATATTATTGTGATACATGTTTGTGACAAAAGAGAATTGAGAATTGAGGTAGCTCTCTTAATCTTCGTAATTTGATGTAATGAATATTGATTTTTGGGGGTGCAAAGACATGCGAAAGTTTGGTACAAAATGTAAAGAGAATTTAACAGTCGATTTAGTCATTTACAACAAAAACAAATGTTGTCTTATCATGACAGCAATGTTTTTCAATGCTAAAAACAACAAGAACAACAACAACAACAACAACAACAACAACAACAACAACAACAACAACAACAACAACAACAACAACAACAACAACAACAACAACAACAACATCAGGCAGCACCGTTAAAAACTCTTCGGGGTTATCTGAAATTATTAAATTACACTGCCGAAGTACACTTTCTATTGAACCAAACATTTAGTAAACTTTGGAACGTTGAAATAAGCAAAAGTTTTCTCAATTTGTCTTGTAACATTAATGTCTATGCTCTGATAAATGATAAATCACTTGTGCACTTTAGTGTATGAGAATAAAAGCCGAGTCACAACAAATAATAAATAATGATAATAATAATTGTCAGTAAGCACTGGTGTCACATGACTGATATGAACCAGTTGATTGGCTAACTTTTCCACAGAGCGTATTCTTCCGCCCTTTACCTAAGCGAGACTGTGCTCTCATCCTCATAATTAATTAATGACATGTAGCTTATATTCTCCACAATACCAAATGACCATAAATTCCCTGCTTCTCAATTAAAGCAGAAGTGGGTTTTTTCTGACAGATTGCATGTGCCTGTGTAACAGTGCTACTGATCTAAAAATAGAAGCCGCTGTGTTTCATCTAATTTTCGCCGACTTGCATAGATTCTTCTCATATGTCGTGTTAGTGGCATGTAGCTTGTCATCCACATTACCAAATGATGAGTTAGTATACAATTCCCAGCGGCTAACAGAAAACACAAGTGTTATTCCGATAACGTACCACCTAGACCAGTTTGGAAGACTGACTCGATCGACTCTGTCCGTAGCAGACTACACTGAAATACGACTGCATCAGTTCAGTAAATGAATGGTTTCCGAATTATTATTTCAAGGCAAGAACAATCGTAATCGAAAAAGTGTAGGGTTCAGAACGTTCTTACCATATATAAGACTTATTACCAGCCTGCCTCGTGCGTGCAGACTCAGTGCAGACTGCAGTGGTTCTGTTGCCCTAGCCTAGCAGTAGCAGACGACATAAACCCCGCTCAGCAAATAAACATGTTGGGCAAATGTGAACGAAAAATCGATGGGGATATAATACGTGAAGGGTTCAGAGTAATCTTACCGTTCATATTTAGTATCAGACTCCCCGATGAGTGAAGATACAACACGAGAAATATGCCACATTTATTTTGAAAATGTGCTAACCTTCGAGTCAATTCAAGGGGAGTCACTCCGCACAGTCAATCCGTCGAAGCTCGACTGGAGGTTTTGAATCGCAAATAACGAAGAGCACAGTCCTTTCTCCGAGTTCAAATGAGGTCTCTCTGAAAGATCATCACTGTTCAGCTTAACGCTACACTGGAATTTACCAACAGAAATTAAAATGCGTGTAACGAAAGCACGACACACTTGAGACACCCCACACAAAAGTAGATCTTACTGTACACGACCTGACCTCACAGTTATGCCTATTCAAATGCGCGCAGCAAAATGTGCGTTTGGAATCTTCTTTTTTCTTTGGCGGTACTGACAATATCGTTATTGAAACAATCCCAGTGCACTAAGGGATTTATAGAGCAAATCTCGAAAATAATTATTGAACTCAGCGCTATGCGCTTCGTTCAATAATGAATTTTCTCGATTTGCTCTATAAATCCCTTAGTGCACTGGGATGTCTCAATAACTTAAATTGTCAGTAAGTACTGGTGTCACATGACTGATGTGAACCAGTTGATTGGCTAATGGCGATGCGCTAAAACTGTTAGTGCACTCTTGGAGTGCGCTAACTTTTCCACAGAGCGTATTCTTCCGCCCTTTGCCTAAGCGAGACGGTACTCTCATCCTCAGAATTAATAAATGACATGTAGCTTATATTCTCCACAATACCAAATGGCCATAAATTTCCTGCTTCTCAATTAAAGCAGAAGTGGGTTTTTTTCTGACAGATTGCATGTGCCTGTGCCACAGTGCCACTGATCTAAATATAGAAGCCTCTGCGTCTCAACTAATTTTCGACTTGCATAGATTGATTCTAGAACAAGGCACTGAGAACAATCGAAATCGAAAATGTGTAGGGTTCAGAACGTTCTTACCATATATATAAGACTTATTACCAGCCTGCCTCATGCGTGCAGTTTCAATGCAACGTGACAAGCAATTTTTGTTTTTGAAATGAGACTGCCGTTGTTCGATTGCTCTAGCAGACGACATAAACCCCGCTCAGCAAATAAACATGTTGGGCAAATGTGAACAAAAAACCGATGGGGACATAATACGTGTAGAGTTCAGAGCATTCTTACCGTTCATATTTAGTACCAGACTCCTCGATGAGTGAAGATACAACACGAGAAACATATATGTACCACATTTATTTTGAAAATGTGCGAACCGTCGAGCAGTCGATCATTGAGTCAATTCAAGGGGCACCACTCTGCACAGTCAATCCGTCGAAGCTCGACTGGAGGTTTTGAATCGCAAATCAGTGACTTGTCAAAGTGCACAGCCCTTTCTCCGAGTTCAAATGAGATCTCTATTAAAGATTATCACGTTTTAGCTCAACGCTACACTGGAAGTTACCAACAGAAATTAAAACAAGAGTTTGCGTGTGACGAAAGCACGACACACTTGAAACAGCCCACACAAAACTTCAGTCTTCCACGACCTGACCACACAGTTATGCCTATTCAAATGCGCGTAGCAAAATGTGCGTTTTGAATCATCTTTTTTCTCTGGCGGTACTGACAATATCGTTATTGAAACAATCCCAGTGCACTAAGGGATTTATAGAGCAAATCTCGAAAATAATTATTGAACTCAGCGCTATGCGCTTCGTTCAATAATGAATTTTCTTGATTTGCTCTATAAATCCCTTAGTGCACTGGGATGTTTCAATAACTTAAATAATAGTGATTTGTATTGCCTTTCAAATAACGACATAGAAATTGTCAGTGGTGAAGAGCATACAAACTTGAAAGTTTGACGTTAAGTTTCAATTTGTTTGGCATAGTAACGATTTGAATGATGTTTGGCGCTAATTGTTTCATTCAGACGACAAGGAGGAGTTTTCCTGGAGCAGGTAGAGCCCTTTCATAGCCCGTCGACTTGATTATATTTTTCTCTCTGGTAGTTTGTTTCATAAAACGCTGTTTTGTAACATGGTTTCAGTACCCCATACAGATCAGCGATTATTTGAGTTGAACATTCTGTTTGTGCACATAATACGCGGCCCCTTTTATTGGAAATGTAATAATCAGTGATTGCGAAATAAAATCTTTGTTGATTTAATGATTAAATTGAATGATGACTTTTTGAAGGAAAACAAATGTATGTGAGATCCCTTAAAATGGGAGTTATTAAAAGTTCAAATGCGGGATTTTAGTACAGCCTATGCAGCAAGAAGAAAGCAAAATCTTGACAATTCCCAGCTTTCTTTTCAGAAGGATTTGGATGAAACAGACACTCTTTTAGTCAATAATCATCAAAATATGAAGCTTTTAATAAAAAGAGAAAAAAATTAAACAGAGTTAGTGGTTGTTGTTTTTTGTCACTGGAAGAACCCCAGAGTGCCCAAGTTTGTTATCGTGTTCAGTTAATATAAGAAGGTGAGAAGAACACAAAGTATGACATTAATTTGAAAAAAAGTAAAGCCAATAATTATTAGAATTAAGGACTGTTTGCAGACAGAAGACAGCAGGGTATATAAACAGAAAAAAGATTATGAAGGAACAGGTACGCTTTAAAAAAACAAACAAGCAAAACAACGATCTGAATTTAATGAAATGAGCGCAAAGGAATTTCTACAAGATTTGAATATAGGCCTACCATTTTTCTCCAATGAACAAAAGTGTGGATTGGATTCCGATATTACCAAAGAGGAATTAACTTTTGCCCTTAAATTATTAGATAACGTTAACGATTTATTGGAGATGATATCGGGAATTAGAGACAAATATCACTGACTAACACAGATTACAAGATCCTTGATCCTTGCAAAATGTCTAGCAATGCGACTTTAAACTGTAATTGGTGATATTATTCATGAAAATCAGGTTGGTTTTATGAAAGGTAGAAAAATTAGTACAATAATCATTCTGTTTGATAGCATTTTCTTTTATCAATGCAAAGAAAGACTCGAATGACATTAATTAACGGAAATATCGAGCTCCAAAGCGTGCATGATTTGATCATTGGTGTCGTTGGTAGACGCCTTTTTCGGCTCACTTTACCTGTGACTTCTGTTCTCAAAATGGCCGCGCCGAAGTTTTTCTTTTCTTTGGAACCACATGTAAACAAAACACATCTTCATTCCTTACCTTAAAGGGCATTTCTGATGAAATCCAGTGCTTAACAAGTGCAATTTATGCAAATTGGGAGGCCTAGAATGCATTAGAAGAATTTTTCTAAATGCTCAGCGCTAAAGTTAAAAAATATCCATTATTACACCCCCGGTATAGGGGTGTGTATAGGATTCGGTCGATGTGTTTGTTTGTTTGTTTGTTTGTTTGTGTGTTTGTGTGTTTGTGTTCGCATATAGATCTCAAGAATGAACGGACCGATCGTCACCAAACTTGGTGAACAGGTTCTATACATTCCTGAGACGGTCCTTACAAAAATTGGGACCAGTCAAACACACGGTTAGGGAGTTACTGGTGGATTACGATTCTACAAGGACTTATAGAGGGACATATTAATGGTCAAAGGGAAATAACCTTCTCAGTTGGTGGCAGTGAGAATGGTTATTTCCCTTTGACCAACGGGGGTGTTTTTCCTACCTCGGAGGAATTTCTTGTTTACATCAATTTCACAATTTATTATTCATGACCAGCTGGGAAATAATATACGATGTTTGGTGGTTTGTTGACAGACCAGCTTTTTTGTCGGTCCGATGGGGAGCATATCGCCTTTTGTTTCATATTTATTGACCAAGGCCTCGGACCAACAAAAAAGCTGGTCTGTCAACAAGCCACCAAACATCTTATGATGTTCATAATTATGTGACACATAACTCATAACTCATAACATTTTATTGATCCAACAAAGGAAATTAAATTGGTCATCAGCACATATAGGTCATTAATTAATAATTATAAAAGAATAAGAGAAGAAAACTCATAAAACCCATGATAAAAAAATACCCTTTTTCCTTGCACACCTGACACACCGACACACCAACACACATGCATACATACCTACATACATACCTACATACATTCCATGTTAAAGTGTAGTTAAGAACATCACAGTAATTATATCATTGTTTAGATTAACAGATAAGTTTTTATGTAAATGATGATAACAACAATCCATAATTAACGCTATTGCACTACCAAAGAACAAAGAAGAGACCAACCAAACACATAAAACCAATAACATCGAGGTAGCGAATTGTTATGAGCTTCAAGTAAAACTTGGATTGTAAAAGTAAAAGCCAATTAGGCAGTTTATTTGGTGTGTGGAACCATCGCGGCTTTGGATTCGTGTTTCCGAGGACAAAGATTGTAAATATTCACTTTCAAAGACCCAATCAACGTTGATAATTAACACGGCAACTCATGGTCAATTTGCAAATTATCTCTGTAATCGCCAAATACCAAACGAAAAGTCTGAAAATACTAAAAGGAAAAGCACATGCCAAAACATTACTAAACTCGCAATTATGATGGCAGCTCTATACATTTAAGTATGGAAGAAAAGCGACAAACAGGTTACATTTGACGTTACACACACGCATGACCTGCTATCTCCAACTTCTGAAGTGCATTAGGGCCATGAATAGCATATTTAAAATTATGTTTAGCTGGGCCGGACTACCGGGGGGGTTATGGGGGTTGCGCAACCCCCCCCCCCCCCCCAGCCTAAACATGTACCTCACTTATTTAAAACATTTTTTATTATTGTTTATTTAATGCCGTTTCATGCCAGGAGCGACCATTTTCCTATCTCAGAATATGACCTACCCATCAGCTTCAGGGGGCTTCGCCCCCTGACCCCCACCAGGGGGAACATCCCCCAGGACCACCACTGGCAAACCCCCGCCCCCTCCTCTTAGCCTAGTCCGGCCCTGTTCAGGATATGGATACCCGTAAATTATTGAGCATACTTTTGCTCTTCCAAAATTGATGACAAAATCAATGTTTGGTGGCTTGTTGTCAGACCAGTACTTTTTGTTGGTCCTCGGGAGGCATATCGCATTTTGTTGCATTTTTATCAACCTCTGCCTTCGGCCTTGGTCGATAGGGATGACATAGAAGACGGTATGCTCCCTTTGGACCAACAGGGGAGCTGGTCTGTCAACAACCAGCCACCAAATATCTTATCATATTTTACACACAATATATTACCCATCGGTCACCATGTGTATATATCTTTATTATCTTTGAATTTTCCACGTGGTTGTGCTGAACTTTGGATAACAAAACCTACCGCTAAATTGTGATTGTGTTTGATTGATACCTTGATGCGTTATTGGAGTTTGTTCTAACTGCTAATTAGTGTTGTTGTTGTTGTTGTTGTTGTTGTTGTTGTTGTTGTTGTGTTTTGGATACTTACGGTTATTTCCTTTGTAAAACGACCGCGCTCCAACCGCAGGTCTAGAGTTTGAGCGTGACGTCATGACAGCAGCGTGACCTCTGCAGATCTTGTCATCGAAGGTGAAGGCCATACAAGAGTCTTGTTGGTTACACTGCAGGGCACAGTGCGGAACGGTTTTTACCGAGGATTCAAATACAACATCATCTGTGAAAGCTTTGTTGTTGAGACCGACATTAGTGTACATGTGGCTCCTCTGAGTGTCCGTGGCGCCCCCTAGCTTCCAGCCGACAGCAAGCAGGATCAACAGGGACATCATCTTCGGAGTGAAGGAAGTGATGTGTTGAAGTAGATCCAATAGTACTGTTAAGTCATATGAATATAACAAATATGATTTTGGGCGTTGTCTTTAAATGTCAGGGGTGTACTCGATGTCCTCAAGTTCACGTTTGAAAATGTGTTCGTCACAAACGAAACATCAATAAGATTCAGCAGTTAATAAATTGCGATTGTTCCTTTAGATTGTTTGAACTATCGAAAAGGCAGGTGTCTTCGTCCTCCGTCGTTCTCTCAGAAAATCTGGATCTTTCAGCCAGTGGAACTGTCTGGGCTCGCGAGGGAACTGAGCTAAAACCTCTAGATGGTCTTTTTTTTATTCATAAATGATGGCCTGATCGATTTTTGCGTGAATGCTCGCGGCAACGCGCGAAAACCCGGATTGTAAATAAATACACTCACCGTCACAACAAAAGCAGCATCTACGGGGGCTCTTGCTTGAGAATGTTGTATCCCACGAGTTGTCTGACTGGGGCCCCTTGGAAATCGCAAAAGGCGGAGAATGGAAAGTGGGACTAGACAAAACAAGAAACTATATATACAGTCTGACTTCCCTCTGTTTGAAGTAATTGCCTTTCTGTATCGCGTATAGATGGAACATGTTCAGATGTTTACTTTAAATCGACACAAGCTCATACATTACTAAACTACCATCGTTATCATTCCGGTATCTTATAAGTCCTTCTAAAAGGAAAGGAAAGGTGGGAAACGTGCAAACGAAAACAACGATTGTGTGGAGATAGTAGGATAAGTTGAAGCTGATTTCTATAATTATCTGTTGGTCTAGTTGTTGCTGATGTTATCGTTGAGAAAAATGCTGTCCAAAGTGGATTCAAGGAAACACACACAAACTCGTTAAGGTAGCAGAATCAGCTAAAATGTGGGTATTTTTGTTCCAATTTTGTGTTTTCAGTTTGGTTTGGTTGTTTGAGTTAGAATTTGGCCCAAATCATCAACACATACCTAATTTTCAGGAAACTTATTGTAATGTTGCCTATCTTTACTGGGTTTTTTTTTTCACAAAAATAAATTTCGAATTTTCATGCATGGAAATATTGAAAAAAAAGCAATGTCTGATAACTTGATAAGAAAGACCATACACACATCTGCAACAGGACAACTTTCTCAGCTTTACGCATTCATCATTTGCATGCCTGTCTTACCTAAACGATGAATACCGTTTTCACATGTATTGAGTGTAACAGAAAATAGGTCTACACCAAACGGGTGACTCTGCAGGCAGTTAGCATATCACCACTATTCTGCGAACCCGCCAACTCCCAGTCCCCATCCGTCAACCCCCCCTCCCCCCCCCCCCCCCCCCCCCCCCCTATCGCTTATGTCACGCATTCATTATTTCCAGAGAACACGGACTTTCCGTATTGCTTTCAAAGTCCTTGGTCTAAATTATAGAGCAGAAATTCAATGCACAACAATCGCGGGGGGCATACATTTACGCACTGACAAAGACACTGACACAGACATAGACACACTCAGACACACACGCACATTGACGCACGCACGTACACACACACACACACAACACACACACGTACACACACACACACACACACACACACACACACACACACACACACACACACACACATACACACCCACTCGCGTGCGCGCGCGAGCGCGGTCGCGCGCACAATCAAACACGCGCAAAAAAACATACTCAGGAGGTGGGGCAGTTTATTGACACTTTCTACCCCACCTAGGTTGACCAAGCTTTTTACTACAGAGGGGGAATCGAAACGAGGGTCGTGGTGTATGTGTGTGTGTGCGTGTGTGTGTGTGTCTGTGTGTGTGTGTAGAGCGATTCAGATTAAACTACTGGACCGATCTTTATGAAATTTGACATGAGAGTTCCTGGGTATGAAATTCCCATACGTTTTTTTCATTTTTTTGATAAATGTCTTTGATGACGTCATATCCGGCTTTTCGTGAAAGTTGAGGCGGCACTGTCACGCCCTCATTTTTCAACCAAATTGGTTGAAATTTTGGTCAAGTAATCTTCGACGAAGCCCGGACTTCGGTATTGCATTTCAGCTTGGTGGCTGAAAAATTAATTAATGACTTTGGTCATTAAAAATCTGAAAATTGTAAAAAAAAATAAAAATTTATAAAACGATCCAAATTTACGTTTATCTCATTCTTCATTATTTGCTGATTCCAAAAACATATAAATATGTTATATTTGGATTAAAAACAAGCTCTGAAAATTAAATATATAAAAATTATTATCAAAATTAAATTGTCGAAATCAATTTAAAAACACTTTCATCTTATTCCTTGTCGGTTCCTGATTCCAAAAACATATAGATATGATATGTTTGGATTAAAAACACGCTCAGAAAGTTAAAACAAAGAGAGGTACAGAAAAGCGTGCTATCCTTCTTAGCGCAACTACTATCCCGCTCTTCTTGTCAATTTCACTGCCTTTGCCATGAGCGGTGGACTGACGATGCTACGAGTATACGGTCTTGCTGAAAAATGGCATTGCGTTCAGTTTCATTCTGTGAGTTCGACAGCTACTTGACTAAATATTGTATTTTCGCCTTACGCGACTTGTTTTTCTTTGTGTATATATACTATAATTCAATACAAGGTATCTCCAAACATTATTTATCACAAAATGTTCGTAAATTTTTTTATTTTACAAGCTGAAATTGCCGCACGAAAAGAACTGAATGCGAAAACAAACAAAAGATCCCGGTCAACAACAGCTATTTTAAGAAAGGAGTGTGTGGAGAGACCTTGTATTCAATTATAGTAATCACTGAAAGACATAAAACTTAGTTCAGAAGCGAATCCTAGAAACCCCTAAATAATGGAAAATGTGTTGGCTAAACAATTCATTGTTTACGTAAATAATTCATTGTTTACGTAAATAATGATTTATTTAGCAACATTGCTGGTTGTTTATAAACAATGTAATATAAGTCTAAATAATATATTGTTTACGTAAACAATATATTATTTAGACGTATTTTACATTGTTTGTAAACAATCAGCAATGTTGCTAAATAAATCATTATTTACGTAAACAAAGAATTATTCACGTAAACAATGAATTGTTTAGGTAAACAATGAATGGTTTACGTAAACAAAACATTATTTAGAATTGTTTTACATTGTTTATAAACAATTACTTATTTAGCACATGAGCTTCTAAATAATGATTATTTAGCTAAAACTGGTGAAAAAAACTTGAAAAAGTATCCAAATAATTATTTGACAAATGGAATGCCATACGACAGACATGCAGACAGACAGACAAACCAATACTTTCAGAGAAAGCGACACCAACAAACCGACGAGAAAACAGAAACAAGCATAAGAAAACACAAGCCGCGTAAGGCGAAATTACTACATTTAGTCAAGCTGTGGAGCTCACAGAATGAAACTAAACGCACTGCATTTTTTCACAATGACCGTAGTCCGCCGCTCGTGCAAAAGGCAGTGAAATCAAATGAGCCTGTTTAGCGCGGTTGTGGTTGCGCTGTGCTAAATAGCACGCTTTATTTCTGTACCTCTCTTCGTTTTAACTTTCTGAGCGTGTTTTTAATCCAAACATATCATATCTATATGTTTTTAGAATCAGGAACCGATAAGGAATAAAATGAAATTGTTTTTAAATCGATTTCGGAAATTTAATTTTAATCATAATTTTTATATTTTTAATTTTCAAGACTTGTGTTTAATCCGAATATAACATATCTATATGTTTTTGGAATCAGAAAATGATGAAAAATAAGATAAACGTAAGTTTGTATCATTTTATAGAAAAATAGTTTTAATTACAAATTTTAGATTTTTAATGACGAAAGTCATAAATTAATTTTTAAGCCTCCAAGCTGAAATGCAATACCAAAGTCCGGCCTTCGTCGAAGATTGCTTGGCCAAAATTTCAATCAATGTGATTGAAAAATGAGGGTGTGACAGTGCCGCCTCAACTTTTACAAAAAGCCGGATATGACGTCATCAAAGACATTTATCAAAAAAATTGAAAAAAAATGGGGATATCATACCCAGGAACGCTCTTGTAAAATTTCATAAAGATTGGTCCAGTAGTTTACTCTGGATCGCTCTACAGACAGACAGACACACACACACACACACACACACACACACACACACACACACACACACACACACACACACACACACACACACATATATATATATATATACCACGACCCTCGTCTCGATTTCCCCTCTGTATTAAAACATTTAGTCAAAACTTGACTAAATGTAACAAGTCGCGTAAGGCGAAATTACTACATTTAGTCAAGCTGTGGAACTCACAGAATGAAACTGAACGCACTGCATTTTTTCACAATGACCGTTGTCCGCCGCGAGTGCAAAAGTCAGTGAAAGTGAAAAGCCTGTTCAGCGCGGTAGCGGTTGCGCTGTGCTGCATAGCACGCTTTACTGTACCTCTCTTCGTTTTAACTTTCTGAGCGTGTTTTTAATCCAAACATATCATATCTATATGTTTTTGGAATCAGGAACCGACAAGGAATAAGATGAAACTGTTTTAAAACGATTTCGGAAATTTAATTTTAATAATAATTTTTATATTTTTAATTTTCAGAGCTTGTTTTTAATCCGAATATAACATATTTATATGTTTTTGGAATCAGAACATGAAGAATAAAATAAAAGTAATTTTGGATCGTTTTATACAAAAATAATTTTAATTACAATTTTCAGATTTGAAATGACCAAAGTCATTGATTAATTTTTAAGCCTCCATGCTGAAATGCAATACCGAAGTCCGGCCTTTGTCGAAGATTGCTTGGCCAAAATTTTAATCAATTTCATTTGATTGAAAAATGAAAGTGTGACAGTGCCGCCGCAACTTTTACAAAAAGCCGGATATGACGTCATCAAAGACATTTATCGAAAAAAAGAATAATATTTCCGGGGATATCATTCCCAGAAACTCTCATGTAAAATTTCATAAAGATTGGTCCAGTAGTTTAGTCTGAATCGCTCTACAAACACACACGCACAGACAGACAGACAGACACACACATACACCACACCCTCGTCTCGATTCCCCCCTCTACGTTAAAACATTTAGTCAAAACTTGACTAAATGTAAAAAAGTAATGCGTACGCTTTCTTGTTCCGTCGTTGGTAGACGGTGTTGCTGTGGACCAACAACCCCCTTCACCGCACTCACTGTGAAATCTTCACCATGACCTAAATTCCTCCGGGACCTCTGCTCCACAAAACTTGTACGAATCAAAATTGATCTGCACCCGTAGACCTTTTCAAAATGCATTTCCTGTGTCCATTAAGCCTGACGTCAAAACACACCAGCTAGCTTCTGTCGCATTGTCTTCAGCAAAACAACGTGGAATTGTAAAACATGTTACTGTCACAAAGGAAAAGTAATACCGTAAATGAAAATGTTGACAACAGAGGGTGGTGGTGCTACAGCACTTACAATAAGCAATCAGCAAATTCAAGTTTTCGCTGGTATAAGAGGCATAGACAAAGGGTGAGAGATGTTTTTACTGAAAAAGCGTCGGATTTGAATGTACCTATTCCAACAAAGGATAAAACATTCGTTAATCGTATAGAATGCCAAACATGTTCATTTTCAATTGAGAAAGAAATAAGAGTTCCTGGTTTAAATACGTAAGTATTTTTAACGACATTTTGAGTGTGAAAATCACGAGCAATGTAATGCTTAATAAGTAGAGGTTACATGCCGAGTCTCAGTGATTATCAAAAATAATGGTCGAAGTATGCGGATCATGAAAAATGCGAGCTTTAGCGAGCTTTTTCATGACCGCGAACTGAGACCATTATTTTTTATAATCACTGAGACGAGGTGTGTAACCTCTTTATTCCTCCTTTCTTCAGTTATTCAAAGAAAAGAGGAGTTTTTTTTGCGAAAGTTTGATCGAATCCTATTCTCTCAACCAGTCAACCTGCGCAGGCGATCGATTAATGCGCGGTTGTATAGTTCCGTGCAAATCATTCCATTCTGTTAACACTTCTTGTCAGTTTTCCTATTTTGAGCTAAAATCAAGTACACAGATATGCTGTTATTCTGCTGTGGCGGCAAAGGCAGATATTGTGTGTTCTGTACAGTATATGTTTTGGTATCGCTTAGGGTAATGTTTTTTCGTCAAATGGGACTAGCAGACGAACTTTTGCACCCGTGTTCCAACGTTAAAAACTGTATGAAGTTCAGTTTTCTGGGGAAAATAGTGTATGAAACCCCTTTATGTTGTTTAAATTGATGAGATGTGTGCATTTGGTTGCGTGTGATCTGTTTATTAAATGAAATATTGTTGAAAACTGACCGTCGGATTGCAGTCTGTTGTCGAAGGAACTGAGTGAAAAGAAGGGGAACTACTCTTGTCGCTAGACAAAGTATGAGTTACTTGCCTTGGGAAATTGCTTGTGATGAACGGTTTGAGCACGGCAGATCTAGATTCAGAAAACAACCGAACTCATGGATTTTATATGGAGATTCATGTGTTCAGGCCTGTAGTTGTTAATTTAAATGCGGTATGTTTGTATTGTTTGCTCCAGAGATGTATACTTCGTACATTAGAGCGTTCGGAACTTTTCAGTCGCAAAAAGTAGTACCGAAACAGAACAACCTCTCAACCCATTGCACTATCGAGGATTCAGGCTGTTGCTGGGTCGTTATTTGTTTGGTTGCTGGGTCATTATCGAAAAATAACTACCCCTACAAGTTTACAGAGGTAAAGAAGCAGAGGGGGGAATAAGATTCAATAACAGGTTAATCGTGAATACATGTGTCTTTCAGCTTCAGCACCCTGTAAATGTTTTGATATTGCTTCAGGCGACTTGGTGGTTTTTTTCTCTTCTTGATCTACTTTTCCACGGGGCATGTAATCCCGAAAGATACATTTCAAACAAAGTCGTGTCATTGTTACGAGACACACACACACAAAAATTGATTTATCATTGTAAAGAAAGTGTGGGTGTTTGAAGCAGGAAAGGTCATCAGGTTCTCTTTTCCATGGAAGACATGTTTGTTCTATTCTGCTTGCTTTTGCAAATCATGAGCAACCTTTAATGGTAACACACACACACACACACACACACACACACACAGACACACACACACACACACACACACACACACACACAGACAGACACACACACACAGACAGACAGACACATATATATATATGTCGTGCCGAAATCACGGAATTGCCGAATTCGCGGAATCGGCAACATTTTTGCCCATTTCGCGTAATCGGCAAAACGCTGCCTATTACGCGAAATCGGCAGCGTTTTGCCGAAAATGCGTAAAGGCTCCTAATAATTTTCCATTTCGCAAAAGTGACAGCCAGTCTGTTACTTTTTTTGTCACCAGAACATTGCATTATCATGAATTTACCTCCCTATTTTGGTTTTGATGGTCTGTGTTGGTCTGTGTCAAGCATAACTCTGGTAATGCACGAAAACTACACTTTTTGCAATAACTTGCCATAACTTATCAATTATTGCAACATTTATCCATTCGAGTATCTAGCTGTCTAAGTGTGATGATATCCTAGGCATTTGATAACTTTAAAGCCAAAAACGGGCTGCCGATTTCGCAAAATCGGCACATTTTACAAGCCTTTACGCGTTTTCGGCAAAACGCTGCCGATTTCGCGTAATGGGCAGCGTTTTGCCGATTACGTGAAATGGGCAAACATTTTGCCGATTTCGCGAATTCGGCAATTACGTGAAATCGGCACGACATATATATATATATATATACGACTTGTGTCTGTCTGTGTGTGTGTGTGTGTGTGTGTGTTCGCGATGCACGGCCAAAGTTCTCGATGGATCTCAACTCAACTCAACTAACTCAACTCAAATTTATTAATCCATATGGAAATTATGTTGTAACAATACTCATTTCCAATCAAAAGAATAAGAATGCATACTAAAAACAAGTCGCGTAAGGCGAAAATACAATATTTAGTCAAGTAGCTGTCGAACTCACAGAATGAAACTGAACGCAATGCCATTTTTCAGCAAGACCGTATACTCGTAGCATCGTCAGTCCACCGCTCATGGCAAAGGCAGTGAAATTGACAAGAAGAGCGGGGTAGTAGTTGCGCTAAGAAGGATAGCACGCTTTTCTGTACCTCTCTTTGTTTTAACTTTCTGAGCGTGTTTTTAATCCAAACATATCATATCTATATGTGTTTGGAATCAGGAACCGACAAGGAATAAGATGAAAGTGTTTTTAAATTGATTTGGACACTTTGATTTTAATAATAGTTTTTATATATTTAATTTTCAGAGCTTGTTTTTAATCCGAATATAACATATGTATATGTTTTTGGAATCAGCAAATGATGGAGAATAAGATAAACGTGCATTTGGATCGTTTTATAAATTTTTATTTTTTTTTACAATTTTCAGATTTTTAATGACCAAAGTCATTAATTAAATTTTAAGCCACCAAGCTGAAATGCAATACCGAAGTCCAGGCTTCGTCGAAGATTACTTGACCAAAATGTCAACCTATTTGGTTGAAAAATGAGGGCGTGACAGTGCCGCCTCAACTTTCACGAAAAGCCGGATATGACGTCATCAAAGACATCTATCAAAAAAATGAAAAAAAAATTCGGGGATTTCATACCCAGGAACTCTCATGTAAAATTTCATAAAGATCGGTCCAGTAGTTTAGTCTGAATCGCTCTACACACACACACAGACACACACACGCACACACACACGCACGCACATACACCACGACCCTCGTTTCGAATCCCCCTCGATGTTAAAATATTTAGTCAAAACTTGACTAAATATAAAAATGATCACAGTCTCACTAACGCAAACAGTCATCCGTCAAGTCAAGTCTGCCAACACACAACTCACTCACACAACAACAACAGCAACAGCAATACAATTTAACAAAAACCATAATTCCAATAACAAAAAGACGTCCAAGAGTCCACCTCCACATCCACGCACACACAAGATATACAAAGCACCACATGTCGACTAGAACACCGCACATTTGGACTACGGTAATACAGTTACTAAAAATACATACATTACAGATAACCCAGCAACAGAGTACAGTAATAATTATGACAGAGAAACATGATAGAGGCCTCTAACATCTGCTTCAAATTTGGTGGGCATATTCAGGTAGACACAGGACACAACCTGGTCGATGAGAATTTTCAACACGTGCTCTCAGCGCGCAGCGCTGAACCGATTTTGGTTCCACCTCAGCTACCCGGGCCCCCATACCGACACACCAAACCCGCTAGACCACATCACAACGCCAAAGTTCTCGGTGGATCTTTTTCAAATTTGGACACCGTATTCAGCTACACCTCGGACACAATATCATCGATGAGATATTTCAACACGTGCTCTCAGCGCGCAGCTCTGAACCGATTTTGGTTTTTGTGTTTATTTCACCATTACAAGTAACTCTTCCTTATCTTCTCCAGTGTTTTCCGTTTATCTCCCTTCCTTCGTGTGGCTTCAATCCATATTCCCGTTTCTACGTTACTATTTTTAGAATGTCACTGCGCTGTCCAGAACGCTTCCCTTGCACCCGTAAGTTGTTCTTACTGTCAAAGTGAAAAGGTCGAATCAATTTATAGCCACGCGAAAAATACACTCTCACCTATCTCTATATATTTATAGATACAGATATGCATATATGACTAAGTGCCAAAAGGTGCTCACAGAACAGAAGACGACTTTGTTTTACAATAAAAATGTTTCTAAAAACGTGTGTCTGCTGAAAATTGGTGTGTGTGTGGATGAATGTGCGAAGAGATAGTGGACATAATTTCGTGTGTCTGACTTGAACGGTTTTGAAGTTATCTTTGTTTAAAGTCAAAAATAACGCCAAAACCGGCCATCTGAAAAAGGACATCGTGATACCTCGTGTTTTGAATATGCCACAGAAAAATAACAAGAAGCACAAATGAATTGCATTTAGTTTGATTGAATGCCTGAAACATCGCTTTACAGACGAGACCAAACGTCAAATCTAAATCTCGAGAGAATTTTTTTTTTTCGATAACCGAATTTTAAGGTGTCGCACGCAAGATGATTCGTCATCACGGCATACATTTTTCAATCGCAGATATTTACTAAATTTCTTTTTCAAAAACTCTGGAATTGATGTCGACACGTCAAGCGATAACGGTGTATCAAACTGCTGTCTTTCAAGTAATCCAGCAAAGACTGCAGAACTTTTGAACAGCATTTTTGAAAACGATTTGAAAATTTCGTCATATCTTGCGTGCGACAAAATGTTCGGTAATTAACGGTTATTTTCTTTTAAAAACAAAATTTACATGTACAAAGATCTACTTCATTTACGGAACCACGTGACACATTCTGTGTTCAAAATTTGTGAAGAAATCACGAACCACGATTGCGCTATCAAGTGTTGAAATTATGTCGTCAACATCTTTTCAGATCTTGCGTGCGACACCTTCTTGCGTTCAACATAAAATGTCACTACCTTATCGAGTTTAATGGGTAAAACTAACTATTTGTTGTCTTAGTTTAATCTTCTTAATTAAAAGCGTAATAAAACCGAACTTCTAAGATGAATTTTAATTGAGATTAGCGAAAGAGCGGGCACGCAAGTCGACCTTAAAGTAAAAGAATGATAACACGAGCGTTTGTCGTGTTGTCTTGCGTGCAACACATTGTCCAAAAAGGAAAATGTATATTTTTCTCAGACGTTTTTTAAGTTGAAACCTTGAAACTTCACACACATTTGGGGTTTAATCGCCCCCATGCATGGTAAAAGTCTTGTTGACCCTTGTCAGATTTCAAGGTCACGGCTGGGTCACATGTGGTTCAGAAAACGGATGAAACATATTTTTTCAGAGATTTTTGAAGCTAGAACCTTCAAACTTCAAACAACGCTTTTGCTTAATGATTGTTCAACATGGAGAATTCAAGGTTGATCCTTGAGAAATGTGAAGGTCACAGCAGGGTCTCGTGTGGGTAAAAAAAAAAAACATAACCTTTTTCTCAGAGTTTTTCAAAGCAAGAACCTTGAAAGTTCACATCTTTGGGCTTAATAGCCTCCATACACGGTTAAAGTCTTGTTGACCTTTGTCGAATCTCAAGGTCACATGGGCAAATCAAAAACACGAAAATGCATCATTATCTCAGTTGTTTTTAAAGGGAGAGCCTTCAAACATCACACAACTCTCAACTCCGACTTAAAGAAGTTAAGGTAGATCCTTGTCACATGTCAAGGTCACAGAAAGGTCTCGTACGGGTAAAGCAAACAAAACAAACAGATAATATTCATTTTTTCAGCTTTGTTGTTAGCTAGAATAGAGGCACATGCCACCATTCCATTCAACATGACTCATAGAAATGTATGATGTATGACGTAATTGCATTGTGTGTAATGACGCGGCTGCATCTGTAGTTATTCCAGCCTTTGAAGAAATGGCGTTTTTCCTTGCTTGGACACATTTTTCCTTTTCTTGGATGTTTCCGGAGTTTGGGTGAGTTTGGTGTATATGGTTGAACACAATTTAAAATTTGCATAAAAGTGTATTAAAATAAACAGTGGTAGCCAGTCTCATCTGTTGTGTCGACAATTTAATCTCTTTTGTGTGACCTCAACTTGACCCCTCTGAATGCTCTCAATCATGGAAATTGACCACACTTTGATTATAACCAAACAACATCAAAACTTTGGAATGTGTGAAGTTTCAAAGGTGTTGCTTAAAAGGCGTTCGTGAAAATGACAATTGTATGTGTCTGACTTCAATGCGACCCCGCTGCGACCTTGACGTTTGATTTTATCAACCAGACTTTCATCATGTGTGAATGACTTCAAACACTATAAAACTAGTTGAAGAAATTGACAATTTTTCAAAGTTTAAGCCAGATGGCACTGCTGTGACCTTGAAATTTGACAAACATTAACCAGGCGGTCACCTTTTTTAGAAAATATCCTTAAAGGATCTTTAACCTCACTGTGACCTTGGAATTTGATGAGGTTTAATTTAACTTGCGTAGTGTGCCAAGTTTCAAGGCCCTAGCTTCAAAAACATATGAGAAAACCTCATTGAAAAATGTATATGTTTGACCTCAACGCGACCCTGCTGTGACCTTGACTTTTTCAACCAGACTTTAATCGTGTGTGAACATTATACACTAGAACTGTGTGTATTTTCAAAGCTCGTGCTATAAACGCGCTGAATAAATTGAAAATATTCCACATTTGGACCAGATGTGACCCCGCTGTGACCTTGAACTTTGACAAAGATTAACAAGCAGGTCACTTTTAATGAGGTTTTATAAAAATGCTGAAAGTATGTGAAGTGTGTAAAGTCTAACTGATCTAGTATTAAAACATGTAAGACGTGACAACGACAATTTTCCAGTTTGCAAAGGAAATTTAACCTCGCTGTGACCTTGAAATTCAATGTTGTTTAATGTGATGTGCACCATACCTGGAGGTCATTATACTTTGGTTGTGTGCCAAGTTTCAAAGCCCTAGCTTTAAAAACGTGCGAGATAACCTTAATGCTATGACTCAGTGCCGTTTTGAATGATATAACGAACAAAATTATCGTTATTTGTAAAATCATTTGGGTAAATTTATCTTTTCTTTTCGTAATTGGGTTCCAGCATCTGTTGTCTTAACAAAAATCACAATATCAGTCGTGTTTGTCAACTTTTATTTTTTAGCCCCTTTGTCCGCTTTTCGTGCGCACCTTTTGGCACTTAGTCATATATATACGGCTTCTCTGTGTGTGTGGGTGTTTGTGTGTGTGTGTGGGCAAAAACCTGTGTATTGTAGAGTTCTGTTTGTGATGTGGTCTAGCGGCTTTTGTCTGTCTGTATGTTCTGGCATTTGAGAAGCCACAACAGATAATATAGGGCTAAGAAATAAGCTCTAAAAATCTCAAGTTGTTCTTACTGTCAAAGTGAAAAGGCCGAATCAATTTATAGCCACGCGAAAAATACACTGTCACCTATCTCTATATATTTATAGATATTGATATACATATATATATACGGCTTCTCTGTGTGTGTGTGTGTGTGTGTGGGCAAAAACCTGTGTATTGTAGAGTTCTGTTTGTGATGTGGTCTAGCGGCTTTTGTGTGTCTGTAAGTTCTGGCATTTGCATATCAAATCAGTGGAGCCGAGTTTCCTTCTTTGGCCCATGCATTAGGATTCAGCAAGCTGTATATATACAAGATGTCAACAACCACCACTGATATAGCAGTATCCCTTCCTTATTAGCCCTCAAGCAATCCATTTAGGGAAAGCTGATGACAAGCCCTCTGCTGCCTTTCCGAGCTCTAAAACATCGCAGAACACAACCCTTGGCAGGAGTGTTTATGTTATCGCTCGGCCAGGAAAGAACAAATTTGCAAGCAAGACAAGGAAGAGAAATGAATTTCTGGCTGAAAATGTGCACAGTTAAGAAGTCACACACTGAGTCAGTTTAGTAGAAAGAGACATAGTCAGTACTATCAGGGCTGCTTAATAATAATACACACATTTTAAATCATCAGAATACACTCTCTGCAATCTTCTATACTGATTGCACAAAGAAACATTCAATGCGGAAGAAATCAGTTAAATACTGCTGTTTCCTACATGTCGAACCGGTACATAAGAATCACATTACACCGCCAACCGAAAGACCAAACTTGTCAAAGTTTTGTAAGTGAACACTACATCTTACAAGCAACAAAATATGCATGTTAGTGCATTTACACCTCCAGCATACATACAGATTAAACTTATTACGCTTAAAACAATATTTATGCTGTTTTCAAGAAAAACAAGTGAGTGTGGTTTAAGCTTTTTGAATATTCCGCGCAAATTTCGATGCTCCGCCTTGCAAGGTCACGGCGGCCGCTAGCTGCTGAAATCTGTGGCACCATGCATAGGCGGTAAAGGCGCCTTCCTGTAACATTTACGTGGTTTTAAGTGTGTTTAACATTTCTCAGTTCCTGGAGCCCTTGCAATGATTATAATGATGACAAGAAGCAGAAGTTTCAAAGTAGTGTTACAAAATGTGGTTGTCTTGAAACAATTAACACAGGGTTTTTTCCATGTTGAGTGCAGCTGAGAATAGTTCTGTGTGAACTCAGTTATGCTGGTCCGCAGTAACCGAGCCGCTACTGTCGGAACTCGCGATAAAAGATAGGCCTAACCACAAAAAACACAATCGGCACTTTCTTGAAAAATCTTCCTTAATCTATTGGTATATATATGATATTACACTGACTAACCTTTTCATCTAAACCCTAGTTCTTCTTTACGAATGAATGTATTTTCTACTTTTGACGAGAAAAAAATAAAATGTATTCAGCTAGAGCCTATGCTTTCTTACTGCTGGGTCGGTGTCTGTAGCAGACGATACTTTGCCGCTCTGACAGAGAAACTGAATACAAGTCTAGAGTAAAGATAATGCAATGAACTTCGATATTTATCAACAGAGACAAAAGGTTCCTTTGGATATGCTTTCAAATAGAGATATTATATTCAGCAAGTATTTGTGTTGTTGAGTCAGTAGTGCATGATAACAGAGATGGGATAATATAGCCTACATTGATCATCTATCTACATAATTATGTCTGATCACTGATGATAAGTTGGAACTCCATTTTGACAATTTTAACACAGATGCATATATTTTCGGGAAAGTGGGTGAAACACTGTACACTTTTCTTGGCAGTGCGGCGGATCTATCCAATTATAATTAAATTCCAATCTTTAATCCCCCCCCCCCCCGGGCCTCTCTCCGGCTGCTGTTTCTAAAATCATCTTCTTTTATTTTGTTAATCTGTTTGGGGGGCTGGGGAGGGGGGGGAGATTGTGTGCTTTACAGAGCTCTGTTAAACAGATTGCTATTTAACCTGTGTTACGGCCACTTCAGTGAATGCAACTCGGTTCATCCATACTGTGGCATACATAATCCCGTTTATTTAAGACGGAAGCACGTGACCATCCTGGCAATACTCTCTAAGATAGATAAAAGAAAGTGTTAGCAGATTATATTTCACAGTTTTGGTTTTAATCAATAAGTGCTTGAAGCGATTTTAAATTAGCATAATGATTACTGTGCAACTGAGATACTTTATCGAAGTTTTTAATACAACATTTTGATGCAGTCATGGCAACGCGTATGCTTCAAAATGTCGTCTGCAAAACCCCCACATACATAGCAAAAAAGCTCTGGTCTTCGCTTTGCAGACTTCTCCAAGAGTTTTTACTGAGACTCGGTTCCGAGATTCTGAATTATAAACAGTGGCCACCAGAGATAAACAACGCCAACTCGCCTGCAGGCTAGCGGCGAAAGACAAACCGTTTAACGCTTGACGAGCAGGGGCTAGTGTTTTGTCAGCACACGCTAAACAAAACAAGGCAGCTATAACACAGGACTGTGAGCTCTAATACTGAATTCGCCTCCACTGTTTTGATATGAAAAGCCACAACAGATAATATAGGGCTAAGAAATAAGCTCTACAAATTTCAAACCCGTTTGACAGGACTTCGCCTTCAACGGTGATTGTGGTGAACCGCCACGCTGTCTGTCTCTGTCTCGCGATTCACCCTGGCGAATTCCCCATTCCCAGTAACTCTTCCTTATCTTCTCCAGTGTTTTGCGCCTTCGTGTGGCTTCAATCCATATTACCGTTTCTACGTTACTATTTTTAGAATGTCACTGCGCTGTCCAGAACGCTTCCCTTGCACCCGTAAGTTGTTCTTACTGTCAAAGTGAAAAGGTCGAATCAATTTATAGCCACGCGAAAAATACACTGTCACCTATCTCTATATATTTATAGATATAGATATACATATATATATATATATACGGCTTCTCTGTGTGTGTGTGTGTTTGTGTGTGTGTGTGTGGGCAAAAACCTGTGGATTGTTGAGTTCTGTTTGTGATGGAGTCTAGCGGTTTTTGTCTGTCTGTATCATTTTTCACATCAGGGGTCATATTTGTCCTCCGACTCAGCACGAGTAATTCACTGCAGTTGCTGGCCCGTAGAGTGCGTCTTTCACAAGCAGACATGCTGATTACATAGCGACTGCTTTAACGTACCTCGAGCTTACATAGCCAAGTCAGTGCTCAAAATACGATTTCTTCCCGAATTCCTGATGGTAAAGGGAGACAATCACATTTTGTGTGTGTTTTAACACACGACACAGCTCTCTTGGCATAGACCCAGAGAGGGCTTTTTTAACTGCCCTTGGTGGCTTTGCCACTCGCCCTGCAGGAGTCCTCGTGATTCTCGGGAGAGAAGTGAAAGTCACTAGAGGGTGAGCTGAAGCTCACTCTTTGTCAAGGGACGCTTTTGTCATCCCTTCTTTTTTCTTTTAACAGTGCGAGACGCCTGCTCATACCAAAGCTTATTTTCTAGTCATTTCGCTTTTAGAGGGTCCTCTACCAAGGTCGCTCACAACTACACACAAACACACTGCTCTCTGAGTACTCCTCACTGCATTTGAACACCAAAAGGCCCTCACAATGGCCACTGCCACCTTTGTCATAAGCGACAAACCACCTTTGGCTACCTCTACCCCTGCTGAATCTATGGACAGCACATTGTGTTGCACACCCCGAAAAAGGTTAAGAGATTCCGACAGCTTCTCTCCAACAAGCTCAAAAAAGACAAAAGAGAGCTCAAACAACCACTCTGACGCTGACGCCAGTGTCAATAACCACAACGCAGCAGTGCCCCCAGAAGACGGGAACATTTCACCTTCCCAAAGCACAGAAGGCGATGACATTTTTAAAACTCAACGCCGCCGTCAGCGGAAGAAAAAAGCACCCATTGCTAACAGTGATGCCGAACAGGCTCTGCCTCAGCCACAGTCAAAAGTATCACAACCAGTCAAAACTGGGCCCCCTAGACACACAAAGTCAAAAAAGGTGACACCAAGTCTTCCTCCAACCTTTGCACAATACCCAGTCATTCTCACCAACGCGGCCACAGGTCCAGCTATGTTCTCGAAACTTGGGCCATCACTCCAGTGTCGTGTTTTGGTTGACGCGGTCGGTCAGATAGAAGAATTCTTGATTGCCTGCTGCAATGAAAAACAACAACATAAGCTTGCCAATCTCACCAGTCTCGCTCAAGTGCAAATAAGATGCACTATACCAGAGGCAACAACGGAAGGTGTCATCAGACCCATCCCACTCTCTGAAGACCTTGATAAACTTCAACAATCTCTTGAGAAAGTAAAATCTCTTCAGCGGTTAAAAAACCAGAAGGGGGAACTTACTCAAGCTGTCAAAATCACTTTTTTAAAGAAAACGCTACCAGATACAGTGAAGATAGTGAAAACCTTCTTTGCTGTCGAACCCTATGTGGCCCCAGTCAGAAGGTGTACTAAGTGCCAGAGATTGGGACATGGCTCCAAACAATGTAAAGCCAGACAAGACAAATGCCCAAGATGCGGTCAGAAGAAAGACCACCCGGTTGACAACTGTCCAAATGACAAACATTGCCTAAACTGTGGCGGTCCCCACTCGGCAGCTTACTTAGGCTGTCCTGAGCTAGTGCTCCGAAGAACAGCAAACAAAATCCGAGCAGCCAAATACATCCCATATGCAGAAGTAATAAGAAGAGCAAAGTTTGAAATAATGAAAAAACAAAAGAAAGACCCAGATACATCTAATGACTCTGATTCAGAAGTCGATGAGTGCTGGGTGCTGAAAATGGCAGGGGGGAAAAGTGCTCCTCGCGGTGCCAGCAAAGCAAAGAGAAACCTGGCTACCTCCCCAGCTTTCGTGGCTGAGATTGAAAAACAGGATTATAGCACTATCTGGCCAGAACCAACAACAAGCCGCATACGCACAGGAAATCAAGGCGGACCAAGCAACCCTCGTGGTGAAAACCCCATTTCAGAGCAAAATATCGCCCTCCAGAGACCTGGACAAAGAACTGACATAAACCCTACAAATAATGAGTCTACTGTTGCCCAGAAACTAAAATCAACACACAATGTAAAAAAGGCCCCCACAAAAGCAGCAGACAAAACAAAGACAAACAAACAGCCAACAACAAACAATGAGAAAAAGGTTGCTGATGCAGAATCTCAAACTTCTCCCACACACGATTATGATGACTTGTTCATGGATGAACCAAAGTTGATGATTGTTGAGGAAGATGAAACACAAAACACACCAAAGCCACAGTCCGAAGACTGCCTCAGACAACATATTTTAAAAGAAAGCTATGCAAAGATGAAGATGATGAGCGCCGAGAACTGCGGTGAGGTGTTCAAATTCGTCACTGGCATCCTAGCTGCACTAATTGAAGCAAAAACGAATGAAAGCCCCGAAAATGTTCTGACACTTCTGACAGGGCTATATACTGAAATATTTAAGCCAAAGGAAAATCCAACTCCACCAGCCTTAAATAAGATACTTACCACTCAATGCGCTCTTCTCGGCATTCAGGGAGGCAGATCTGTAACAGAGTCTCAACCCCTTGACAACACAATGACATAGAGAGTTGAGGGGCAGATCAAACCGTCACAACAGACTTTAGGTCTTCTGTGATTGAAATGGATTCAAGAATAAATATACTGCAGTGGAACTGTCGTTCCCTTAACACTGCTCTACCGTACCTTACTAATTATCTTAACCAAAACAACATGTTCAATGTATTATTGATACAGTCCCCACTCTGTCATGCGGGAAAACTCCCCTTCGTATCTGGTTTCTTTTACCCACCCGTCACAGATTATCAGGTTGATGATACGAGCGGAGCACAAACTATCAAGTACACAGTAACCTATGTCAGAGACAATCTGAAGTACAATGTTCACCCAACCCCTGTTCCGGCCGACACAAAAATACATTCAAACCTAGTTGAACTTCTGCTGAATGATGGCCCATCCATCTTCTTATTAAACATATATAACAGAAACATTACCAAAGGCCCGATTTTAAGCTGGCTCCCAGAGCTCGACGGAAGACGCACCTGGGTGATCGGAGGAGATGTTAATGGCCGAAACCCCCTGTGGGATGCCAACTTCCCCGATCAGACATGTGCCGTGGGAAAGAGCCTTGCCACCTATATAACGCAATCAAATGTGTACTTACTAAATGACGGATCAGCAACCAGAATACCCGATATCTCAAACCAACACCCCTCCGCCATTGACATAACCTTGGTTAGTCCCACTCTCGGATTAACAACGGACTGGTGCGTTGTGTCAGATAAATTAAAAAGCGACCACTTACCAATCATGATATCCATTATTGGGAAATCACCACACACAGAGCCAGGTCCAAAAGCCTTAAAATACAATTATAAAAAGGCGGACTGGGCAGTTTTCAAGGACGCTGTCACTAAGTCTGCCGATGCACATACCTTCTTGGATGGCAATCCAGAGTCCCAAGAAAGTATCGACAACAAATATAAACAGCTAAGATCAAACCTGCTGAATGCAATGGAATTGTCAATCCCCAAAACAAAACCTTTTATCGGACCCAGTAGAACTGATCAGAGCCCATGGTGGACAGAAGAATGCAGAACAGCCATCAGGTTAAAAAGAACTGCAAAAGAGACGTATGATCGCTTCAGGTCTGCACAAAACCACAACAATATGAAATCAACTGAAGAACAATGTGACAAAATTATAGACAAAGCAAAAAAAGAATATTTTGAAAACATGTCCAGCAAAGTGAGCGATTACAGAGATGCTGGAAAAATTTGGACCAAAATAAGGAAATTCAAATGCAGACACAAGCAGGCTGAACGTCCTCTTATGCACGAAGGAAAAAAATATGAAAGCCTTCCTGAAAAAGCAGAACTGTTTGCAGATATTTTTGCAGCAGCAAGCCAAACAGATAAACTGTTATGTGAGCAGGAACTCTTCCGTAAGAAGTGGGAGGATAAACAGGACTTAAACGACCCAGAACTCAACCCTTCCTTAAAAATAAATGCTCCCTTATCCATTCAAGAACTGAAAACGGCTATAGCATCGGTGACAAAAGTCCGATCCGCCTGTGGTTCTGATCCAATAAACTATCAGGTCATACAACATTTACCAAACCAAGGATTAAATCTTTTACTGGATTTTTATTCAACATGCTGGAAGTCTGGCCTGATTCCCTCAGCTTGGAAAGAGGCTGTTGTGATCCCCATTTTAAAGCCTGGAAAACCAAGAGCTGACCCTTCCAACTGGCGCCCTATATCTCTGACCTCCCATCTGAACAAAATCTATGAAAGAATACTAAAATCCAGACTAGAAGATGAAATGGAAAGAAAAAAGGTAATACCCCTGTGCCAAGCCGGTTTCCGTCGAGGCAGGGGTGTCTCGGATCACATTGTAAAACTGTCCTCCAAAATTAAGAAAGCTCTCTCACGCAAGAAGTCTCTCTTTGCTGTCTTTTTTGACATCAAAAAAGCCTACGATACAGTATGGCACCAACGATTGTTGTTCAAATTGAAGCAATTAGGCATCAGTGGTAAGGCCAAAAAAAAAAAATTGTCTGTTTAGGGTAACCCGACCGACCCTATCGATTTGGCGCCGACCCAAAAACTTTTTTTTGATTTCAAAAAAAAAAAGAAAAAAAAAAGAGGTAAAAATGCTAAAAAGAGACATTTGGCGTTTCATTAGGAACGAAAGTGAGCGTCGCGCGCCATACTGGAATATACGTTAGTTTTGAAACATGTATTCATCAAATATAAGAAGTGAATGTTCAGCCAACATAGCATTTACACACACACACACACACACACACAAAAAAAAAAAAAAATACCTACCTACCGACCCTACTTTTTTTGGTCATGTTACCCTAAACAGACAATTTTTTTTTTTGGCCTAATATGTTTCAATACATAAAAAGCTTTCTACTGAACAGATCCTTTCAAACTGATTATAAAGGTGCCAAATCATCCACTCGCAAAGTTGACATGGGAGTGCCACAGGGCTCAGTAATAGCACCACTGCTTTTTAGCATTATGCTGCATGACATATCGACAATTAAAACACATGGAGCCGAACTGACGCTTTATGCGGATGATATTGCTCTATAGATGCAAAGAGTATCAAAACAAAACCTATAAAACAGAACACAAATTCTCTAAAGAGTGGCAAACAGCTATAGATAACATTGCGAACTATATGCGGGAGAATGGCTTCACTCTCTCTGCCGAGAAAACTGTATTCGTTGTCTTTACAAACCGAAAACTGGAAGATCGAGAAAAGATACAGTTCTCACTAGATAAATCTGTTGTCTCACCCAGTCAGCAGGTGAAATATCTGGGCGTACTTTTCACCTCAAATGGACTATGGACTGCTCACTTAAAGTATCTCTTAAGCAAAGCAAATAAGACCATCAACCTTCTTAAAATACTGGCTGCCCAACCATGGGCAAAGTGCCCAGTTATTCTAACAAACATCACCAGAGCTCTTATAAGATCAAGACTATCATATGGACAGGAGGCCTACTTCTCGTCGGCTCGAAAATGGCTTGATAAGCTACAGTCAGCGGAGTGTCGTGCCCTTCGGCTTGCCCTCGGACACCCAAGGCATTCAAAGCAGGCCATTGTATATCACCAAGCAGGATTCCTCCCTCTTGACATGTGGCGGCGTAAGTGCTGCGCAGATTACAATGTTCGAGCCAACACAGTGCAAAACTCAACAAAAGAGGAGCTACAACCGCATTACAATCATATCCAAAACAAAAAGGCCCACTTTGGCACTACTTTCTCCTCACTGGCTCAATTCAATGCTTCACTCTTTAGTGAAATCAGTGTCGACCCAAATGATGTGGCCCAAAACCCAATATCTCGTGATCCCTCATGGACAATGAAAGAAATGAATTTTGACACAGAATATTGTACAGCTACAAAGGATGATCAGTTATTACTCAGGACACAAGCCCTTGAGCACATTGATACTGTATACAAAGGCCATGTTCATGTTTACACAGACGGGTCAGTGTTGGAGGACAAGAAGGCTGGCGCAGCTTTTGTAATCCCCAGCGATGACATGACTGGGAAATTTAAACTGTGCAACAGAAACTCAATCTTCTCAGCTGAGCTCCTTGCCATCTGCATGTCGCTTGTTCATCTCAATCTCAAGAACACTCCTCCTCAAAAGATAGCTATATTCTCTGACTCCAAAGCAGCCATTGAAGCATTAAGATCTAACAAAAGATCAAAAAGACATGATCTTGTCATTGCCATAAAGGAGCTGGAAAATAAAATTATAAAAAAAGGAAGCGAGATTAACCTGGTCTGGTGTCCAGCACACGTGAACGTGCCTGGCAACGAGAAAGCGGACAAAGCCGCTAAAGAAGCTGCCCAAGGCATAGGCGCCTCCGAGGTAGACCTGCCATTGTCTGCTTCTGAGATCAGTAGCCTTACAGACTCTCTTCTCTGGAGAGAATGGAGGAACAAATATATGCACAAGGCTATAAGCTCTGGCTGGCTCATTCGGGAAGCCCCATCAAAACAGATGAACACCTATAATGCATGCCCACGTGTAATAAAAAGGATTAACCGCCTAAGGGCAGAAGCTGGGAATTACCAATTTCTAGAGCTTAAATGTACCTGTCAATCCGACCTCACCATTGCTCATTTGACTTTGGAGTGTGATTTGAACTCATGCCACTTTCAACCCCTGACTCAGTTTATAAACTCAAATAGAAATATTCTGCCAAATACCTCAAAGGAAAAATTAAGCTATCTTTTAAGTTTTAATAAAGACCTTGGGTGGCAAGGTCCCAAACTTATCGCTGGACTTATGCACACGCACCCACTTGGTCCCTGGATATGAAGAGACGTTGCTGCGGCTGACGCCATTGCTTCTCATACAGCTACTATATATTTTTATCAGAACTTTTAAAAATACCATTTTATATCCAAGTATCTCTTAACACCATTTTTAATTAGATGAGCGAGAGTGTGCGGGGGGCGGGAGGGTGGTGAACCACTGTACATAAAGGGAAAGTTTGTGTGCGTGCCTGTGTGTGTTCTTAATCTAAGACAAATGTCGCCAATGTTTTTACAGAGTGACGTTAAATAAACGATTTTATCATCATCTGTCTGTATGTTCTGGCATATGAGAAGCCACAACAGATAATATAGGGCTAAGAAATAAGCTCTAAAATTCTCAAACCCGTTTGACAGGACTTCGCCTTCAAAGGTGATTGTGGTGAACCGCCACGCTGTCTGTCTCTGTCTCGCGATTCACCCCGGCGAAGCCGGGTATTCCTCTAGTATCTATATCTATATATATATACGACTTGTGTCTGTTTGTGTGTCTGTGTGTCTGTGTGTCTGTGTGTCTGTGTGTCTGTCTGTGAGTTCGCGATGCACGGCCAAAGTTCTCGATGGATCTGCTTCAAATCATTGGTGGGCATATTCAGGTAGACCCGGGACAGGACACAACCTGGTCGATATTTCAACACGTGCTCTCAGCGCGCAGCGCTGAACCGATTTTGGTTCCACCTCAGCTATTTTGGTTCCACCTCAGCTACCCGGGCCCCCATACCGACACACCAAAGCCAAAGTTCTCGGTGGATCTTTTTCAAATTTGGACACCGTATTCAGCTACACCCCGGACACAATATCATCGATGAGATATTTCAACACGTGCTCTCAGCGCGCAGCGCTGAACCGATTTTGGTTTTTGTGTTCATTTCACCATTATAAGTAACTCTTCCTTATCTTCTCATCTTCTCCAGGTTTTCAGCGTTTACCTCCCTTCCTTCGTATGGTGCACTATATGAGTGGGGCGTCTTCGGATATTCCCGGCGTTCTGTTACTATTTTTAGAAGGTCACCGCAGTGTCCAGAACGTAAATTGGACCCGTAAATTATCCTCACTGTAAAAGTGCAAAGGTCGAATCAATTTATAGCCACGCGAAAAATACACTGTCATCTATCTCTCTATAGATACGGCTTCTCTGTGTTTGTGTGTGTGTGTGTGTGTGTGTGTGTGTGTGACTCTCTATGTGAGCAACACCTGGGGATTGTTCAGTTCTGTTTGTGATGTGGTCTGGCGGCTTTTGTGTATTTGTATGTACTGGCCTTCCTTTGAAAAGCCATAACAGTTCAAAAGGGCTTACAGATAAGCTATAAATTGCTCAATCCTATTTGAGTGGAGTTCGCCTCCAAAGGTGATTAATACGGTTACATTCGTCGACAAGGATGGGACTCGATATGGTCAGGAATGGCATTATGGCCACTGAATCATTTTCGTGCTGTTCCCATTCCACGAATCTGGGAGGGACCTAAGCTTGGCGGGTCCGGGCCATTGTTCGGACCCGGCGAAGCCGGCGTACGGCTCTAAGTACTTAGCGAAGCGGGTATTCATTCTAGTATATATATATATACGACTAGTGTCTGTCTGTCTGTCTGTCTGTCTGTCTGTCTGTGCGCGATGCACGGCCAAAGTTCTCGATGGATCTGCTTCAAATTTGGTGGGCTTATTCAGAGAGACCCCGGACACAACCTCATCGATGAGATATTTCAACACGTGCTCTCAGCGCGCATTGCTGAACCGATTTTGGTTCCACCTGAGCTACCCGGGCCGCGAATTTGCGATTCCTAAACGCCCCACTGAACGACTGACGTCACATGTCGCTTCGGTCTTTTCCGGAGGAACACCGCGTGTACATAATACACACTTCGATCGCGTAGCACTGCCATTGCACATTTTCGCAACGAAAACCGTGCCACTGTTTCATTCATCTTGGCGTGTTAAATCTGAAAGCAATATAAGTGAACGAACAATTGAAAACATATCACGTTACTAAACTGTAGCTCAGTGTTTCCGTGTGACGTGTAAGTGTTCAAATATCTGCTGTATCAGGGAAGCCGATTTGGTTTCACCTGAACGTGACGACTGCGAGAGGCGAGCGCAAACCGTTGTGTTGTTCAGAAATGGTGTTCCCTTTGATATTTTAGTGGACATTTAACTTCAAATGCAACCTTTCTTAGCCGTAGAGTTGGTAACAGAATCTTCATGCGCGAGAAACGCCACATATACGACGGAGTAACCCTGAAATGCCTTCACTTTTGTAGCCCTGTCTGTCAGTTGCTGTCGTAGCCTAGTGGTTTGTGCTCCAGCTTGAAGGTCAGCTGACTCGGGTTGGACTCTCTTCCTGGTTACAGTTTTTTTCTTGTTTGCTTTATTTTTGTCATCTATTTTGTGTCCTTAACTCCACCCTTCAATCTTTTCAACCCTGATGCATTCCGTTTATTTTTTTATTTTTTTTAAACCATTTCCCCCAAAGCGGTTTAGCACGGTGGTATCGAATGAAAACGCGATTACACAAAGCTCACATGTGCACAGTCTGCAAACTAAACGGCGTGGGCTCACCGTATTAGCCAATAACAAGCACACATCATTAAACCGCAGCGCAAAGCGTAAACATTAGTACAACTTGAAAAAATCAATAGGCCTATAGTTACCAGAAACAAAACCGTGCTCACGGCTGTTTCTTTCAGCCTGCCTGCCCACACTCAGTTTCCCGAAACTTTCCCTGCTGCCAGCGAGCGCTGATAAGCGCAGCGACAGCCCAACTCAACTCAACTCAACTCAACTCAACTCAAATTTTATTGGCTTCAATTTTCAAAGAAGAATTTGTCTTGCGCTTGGGAGAAAGTAAGAGTATAACATATAAAAACAGCATTCATATCACATTTCATGTATCACACACAGTAATCACTAGTATAAGCCTACAATTATCACATTTGTACCTGTATCATACATGCAAATAAATAGTATCACATTTCCACGTATCACACACAATATATACATTACATAACATACAGCAAGCTTCCATCTCCCGCGCCCCCCCCCCCCCCTCCCACACATACATATCCTCGCACGTGCGACGACTCCATACAAATGACATCATCAGTCCATTAACTAAAATGCACAATGACTAGTAGTGGGTACATGATACTTAATACGTGCTCAACTAGACCTGCTAACTAAAATAATAACAGAAACAAAAACAAGGACTGGGCACAACATTTACACGTGTGTGACCTACTTACATCAGGTGCCTGTGATCTATAAATAACAATGATTGCGTTTAAAGTAAAACATGAATAATGCCGATGTTTACTAACAATGAATACATAACAACTAAGATAAGAATGTAAGTGCTTTCATAATATGATTATTTTATAAAACACAGTGGGGAAATTTGGAAAATAATTTTTATACGAAACTGCGCACATCGAGTCGAGCTCTGTAGCGTGTGTGTTCGGAGGCCGGAGTTCTAAAATTACCACAGCGTGGGAAATTGATAACAGCGGTTGTGTGGCACAGGCATATCACAGCTGGGAAAACGTGTACTTTTTGTTTGTTACCTTTACTTATCGTCTCGTTTGTGTGGCTATTGCAAAACGGACATCAGCTGAGAGAGGACATTCTGACCTACACATCGATGCCAAACACGATGTGAATGGTTTTCAAGAGTCTGCACCACAGAGAGTTTGAATAAAGAGGAAAAATCAGGGCTGGGTCGTGTGTTTGATTGTGTGTGTGAGACATGCAACATTTAAACAACAATAGAGATCGAACTATAGTTCTCACAACAAGGAAACATGCATGCTGACAAAGTTTAGCATGCCTTGAATAAGAACAACTGACCTGTATTTAGTCTCTCTGATGGGGGGTGGTCGTTGCGGGGCTCAGAAATAGGTCACTGACACGCTATTAGCTGGCCGAGGGGAGGAAGGTATAACGGTATTCCACAGGCACTCGCTTAGCCCACTCAGCCTACAGTGCAGGGATCACAGAGTTCCACTCATGTCAGATCGACACAGTTGTCACTATAGCACGGTTGTCGATATTACACAGATTATTGAGTTCACGAAGCAAAAAGACTGAACATTAATGTCAAACACACTTTGTAATTCATGCCAAAAACACTTTTATGGCATGACAAGTAACAGGACGACAGTACGTAGAAATGCAGTTTATGTTGTTTTCCTCTTCTGTACAGCTGGTATCACAGAGTGGAGTGCAGGTGACACGAGGGTCATATGCTCGGTCATTATTAACCTGAGCTTTGCCTCCTCCGTTTGCAGTCCGTATGTTCTGCTTTTTAAAATGTTTACTGTGGCGTGTGTTTCTTCTCCTCCCTGTTCGCCGTGCAAAGCAAGACCAAAGCCCCAATCCCTCATGAAGTCAATACAGTGACACTCCAAGATGTGAAGTTTGGGAATAATTTTGCTGGGGAAGTTGAGCCGAAAGAATGTCATGTAGCCATTGATGTTTTTAGCCATGCTTTGCAAGGTGTTGACAGTTCTGTAGGGTTGCTTGTGAGATACATCTCTGTGGATTTGGGAGTACAGTTCGTTTAGTGTCTGGAACTTTTCGCTGATGTCATCTGCCTGTGCATGCAAAGTGTGGTCGTCTGTAGACTGCATGGCATTCCTGATGACACTGTCACAGATGTCTTGATACACGCCGTCTTTCAGGTAACGATGGCAGTGGTTGCCAACAAACGACCTGCCGTGGTAGGCTTGTATGGTTATTTTGTTTTTCTTCAGGGCTATGTCGAGGCCAGATGTTGTTGGGCCACACAGGAATGACAAATCTGCTTCTTCTTTCAAAACTTTCTACAGCCACGTATTCTGCAGATACGATGTAGTCTCTCTTCGTGTAAATCTCTTGTATGTAGACGATCTTCCATTGCTACCCGTTATATCGTACGTGTCACGCTCACGATGTAACTTTCTCACACTATTAACACACACGTGAAAAAACATTAACTGTCACGTTTTTCTTCTTTTTCTTTCCTTCTTTGATTCCTTCTTTATTTCAACAAAGGTTGGTCTCCAAAACAAAAGAAGTAATAGCTAGCACAGACCAGAACAAACCGTTTGTTGCACGTTTGTTGATTAAAATCAACAACGAAATGAACAAATAAAACTACACTGGCATACCTTGGTATTCAACACTACACAAACATTAAAGTAAATCTCCTCAAATGCTGTTTTGAACAGTCAACAATCTATGAACAACTCAGTAAATGTAATCCGCCGAACTGAATGTTGAAGCAAGTGTATCCTTTATTCTAACTGCATGGTGTGAACATCTCCCTGGGGGTATCTTATCTTGGCCAAGCAGTCTACACATTCCATTTAAACTGACTCACGCTACTCAAGCCCCCCCCCCCCCCTCCCCCATTCGTCCCAATTAGCTGTGCGAATGTCTGGCATCGGTCACAGGGTACCGTTATACCTTTCACCCCTCGGCTAGCTAGTAGCGTGTCAGTGACCTATTTCTGAGCCCCGCTACAACTACCCCCCATCAGAGAGACTAAATACAGGTCAGTTGTTCTTATTCAAGGCATGCTAAACTTTGTCAGCATGTATGTTTCCTTGTTGTGAGAACTATAGTTCGATCTCTATTGTTGTTTAAATGTTGCATGTCTCACACACACAATCAAACACACCACTCGAGCCCTGATTTTTCCTCTTTATTCAAACTCTCTGTGGTGCAGACTCTTGAAAACCATTCACATCGTGTTTGGCATCGATGTGTAGGTCAGAATGTCCTCTCTCAGCTGATGTCCGTTTTGCAATAGCCACACAAACGAGACGATAAGTAAAGGTAACAAACAGAAAGTACACGTTTTCCCAGCTGTGATATGCCTGTGCCACACAACAGCTGTTATCAATTTCCCACAGCGTGGTAATTTTAGAACTCTGGCTTGGGCTGGCGCTGCCCAGCTAGCAAGCTTTCGTCGGCCGACTGACGATTTCAGTCGGGTGACGTCGTCAAATGTCGTGTGTCGACGTCCGTTGTCGCGCCGATATCGTTTTGACTGTGTGTAAAACTCGGCAAATGTACGTAATAAACCCCGACATCGTCCCGACGCAATGTTGCTGTCGATAAAAATATGCAGAGTTACGGGAGATAACAACTTGAATTTATTATCATTATTTTAGCATTTGTTACGTCCCCTGTTCAAGCGTCGGGAACGGCGTGACATGACTCTGCAAATGCGAAACTAAATTATTCATATTTGTTGACTTTTTCACATAGGAGTAGGATAATTAATTGTAAGTTTTGTTTGTATATTTGCAATCAAATACAGCATGAGCTCAAACCATGAGTTTTACATTTTAAAAATACGCCATCATATATACTTGAAATACTCTAATAGCTTTCCTTACGGTACAAACAAGATTGAGTGTAAACATGGCCGGCTAGCTGCTACTTTCCCGCGTGAGCGAAGTTTATTTGTTTTCTTAGTTCAAGTTAATATCGAAAGAAGAGACATTCTTGCGAATGTTGGACAGCACATTGATGATTATGTTATCCGAGACGAATGTCGCCTCGGGATCTCAATCTGAGTGCTGGTCCCAGTGCCACGTGGTGGCGGTGATAGTTGACAAGTTAAAATTGTGTAGCCAAGGACGGATGGAAACCTACAGGTGTGTTCAAGCTGTTAACGTCAACTCGAGGACAACCGACGGATCCAGCGAGTAAGTGATTTTGGTTTTTTTCTCTTTAATGTTAGTTTTGCTGTTATACAGTGGGGGGGGGGGGGGGGGGGGAGTACATACTGCTGTATCTGTAGATGTAGATGTAGGTGTTTTGTCCTGTACAGTGGGGGGGGGGGGGGGGGTGGAATACATACTCATGATACTGCTGAATCTGTAGCTTTAAGTGTGGTTTGCACTGTTACACTTGTGGGGTGGGGTGTATGTATACTATTGTATCTGTAGCTGTAGGTGTGTGTATTGCATTGTATCACTTGGGGGGGGGGGGGGGGTACATACTGATCTATCTGTACCTGGTGGTGTGTTTTGCACTGATGCACACCAATCTTACATGGTCCAATCTTACATGGTCCAACCTTACATGGTCCAAACCTACATGGTCCAATCTTACATGGTCCAATCTTACATGGTCCAACCTTACATGGTCCAATCTTGCATGGTCCAATCTTGCATGGTCCAATCTTACATGGTCCAACCTTACATGGTCCAACCTTACATGGTCCAATCTTACATGGTCCAACCTTACATGGTCCAATTGCCCAACCTTACATGGTCCAATCTTACATGGTCCAATCTTGCATGGTCCAATCTTGCATGGTCCAATCTTGCATGGTCCAACCTTACATGGTCCAACCTTACATGGTCCAACCTTACATGGTCCAATCTTACATGGTCCAACCATACATGGTCCAACCTTACATGGGCCAATCTTACATGGTCCAATCTTACATGGTCCAACCTTGCATGGTCCAATCTTACATGGTCCAATCTTACATGGTCCAATATTACATGGTCCAACCTTACATGGGCCAATCTTACATGGTCCAATATTACATGGTCCAATCTTACATGGTCCAATCTTACATGGTCCAATCTTACATGGTCCATATATATATTATTGGACCATGTAAGATTGGACCATGTAATATTGGACCATGTAAGATTGGACCATGTAAGGTTGGACCATGTAATATTGGACCATGTAAGATTGGACCATGTAAGGTTGGACCATGTAATATTGGACCATGTAAGATTGGACCATGTAAGGTTGGACCATGTAAGGTTGGACCATGTAAGATTGGACCATGTAAGATTGGACCATGCGTGACCCAACATAGTTTAAAATCGTCACCACGAGTTTTCGTCACACCCAACAATTCAAAGTGTGGTGCAACACACGAACACTATCCAATGTTTTAGCCATTGGTTTGGATGAGCACGACAAACATTTCGTCTGCTTCTAAAGGTGCTACCGCCTCAGAACCGCAGGCGCGAAGAAAAGTTCGCAGGGATTTCCCGATTGCATAACCGGAAACGAAAGGGATCGCTACGAACTAAGTTTCGTTGGTCAATCTAAAGCTCGCTAATAAGCACCATTGTACTTCCTATGTCTTGAATTAACAGCTTTGTGTTGCATGACCTTGGATGACCTTGACCTTGGGTCAAGGTCACATGTATTTTGGTAGGAAAAATGTGTAAAGCAGTTCTTAGTGTATGATGTCATTGCTAGGTTTAGTTATTTGACCTTGACCCTGAAGGCCAAGGTCATGTAAAGGTCAAGGTCAAGCATGTGAGTCGTATGGGCTTTGCCCTTCTTGTTTATACTGCTGTAGCTGTACGGGGAGGGGGGGTATACTGCTGTAGCTGTTAGTGATTTTTGCACTGTTACACGGGGGGTGGGGGGGGGGGGGTGGGGGTGGAGTACATACTGCTGAATCTGTAGCTGTAAGTGTGGTTTGCACTGTTACACTTGGGGGGTGGGGTGTACATACTGATGTATCTGTAGCTGTAGGTATTGCATTGAAACACTTGGGGGGGGGGGGGGTGTACATACTGATCTATCTGTAGCTGTAGGCGTGTTTTGTACTGTTACACTTGGGGGGGGGGGGGCGGTTTGTACATACTGATGTAGCTGTAGGTGTGTTATGTACTGTTACAGTAGGCGGGGAGGGGGGGGGGTTGAACATACTGCTGTATATGTAGCTGTAGGTGTGTTTTGCACACAGGGGGGGGGGGGGGGGGGGGTTGTACATACTGCTGTATCTGTAGGTCTAGGTGTGTTTTGCACTCTACACGGGGGAAGGCGGTTGAGTGTTGTACATACTGCTGTATCTGAAGCTGTAGGTATGTTTGGTACTGTTACAGTGGTGGCAGCGGGGGGAGGGGGATGTACATAATTCTGAATCTGTAGCTGTAAATGAGTTTTGTACTGTTACAGTGGTGGGGGGGGGGGGGGTTGGGGGTTGTACATACTGCTGTAGCTGTAGGTGTGTTTTGCACTGTTACTAAGGGGGAGGGGAGGTGTACATACTGCTGTAGCTGTAGCTGTAAGTAATTTTTGCACTGTTACACTTGGGGGGTTGTATATACTGCTGAATCTGTTGCTGTAGGTGTGTTTTATACTGTAATACTGAGGGGGGGGGGGGTGTATACGGCTGTATCTGTAGCTGTAGGTGTGTTTTGTACTGTTACAGTGAGGGCGGTAGGGGCGGGGGGTTCTACATACTGCTGTATCTCTAGCTGGTGATTTGTTTTGCACTGTTACACTGGGGGGGGGGGGGTTGTACACACTGCTGTATCTGTAGGTTTGTTTTCCACTGTAACACTGGGGGGAGGGGGGGTTATACTGCTGTAGCTGTAGTTGTAAGTGAATTTTGCACTGTTACACTTGGGGGGGGGGGGGGGGTGGTGGTACATACTGCTGTATCTGTAGCTGCACCCAGCCAGCAAGACATTAGCGGCCGATAGTCGGCCGAACACCCTTCAAAAAGGCGGGCAGGTGACGTCAAAAGATACGACGCGGGTGTTGGCCCGACTAACTTTTGCAAAGAGGCAACGAGGCGGCCGACAGGCGGCCGAACACCTGTACTATGGCGGCACGCATCCGGTCCGATGTTAATCGGCCCGATGGCTTGTTGGACCTGCGGCCCGACACCTTATGCCGACATCGTCCCGATGTCTTCCCGCTGAAATCGATATCTTCCCGATGTCGGCATAAGGTGTCGGACCGCAGGTCAAACAAGTCATCGGGCCGATTGACATCGGACCGGATGCGTGCCGCCATAGTGCAGGTGTTCGGCCGCCTATCGGCCGCATCGTTGCCTCTTTGCAAAAGTTAGTCGGGCCAACACCCGCGTCGTATGTTTTGACGTCACCGGCCCGACTTTTTGAAGGGTGTTCGGCCGATTATCGGCCGCTAATGTCTTGCTGGCTGGGTGCGCGTATCAGCGCTCGCTGGCAGCAGGGAAAGTTTTGGGAAACTGAGTGTGCGGCCTGAAACAGGCGTGCATGCTTCGCACCGAACAGTTCGACAGTGACTAACCTACTGACCGAACCGCACCTCTCGCTTGTGACAGTCGCTCATGATACAACCATTCTTTTGCCGAGTCTGATATTGATCTTCATAAAACTATGTGTAAGTGTAACAAAAGAAAAAAACTAATTTCTTTCATATTGCCTGAATAATAACATTATTAACTGATAATCAAGGTGGCATCGCCGATTGACTGCAAGTGCAACGCGATCGAAGTGGCACGCGGTGTTCCTCCGGAAAAGGCCGAAGCGGCTGTGACGTCGGTCGTTCAGTGGGGCGTTTAGGAATCGCAAATTCGCACCCGGGCCCCCATACCGACACACCAAAGCCAACGTTCTCGGTGGATCTTTTTCAAATTTGGACACCGTATTCAGCTACACCCTGGACACAATATCATCGATGAGATATTTCAACACGTGCTCTCAGCGCGCAGCGCTGAACCGATTTTGGTTTTTCTGTTCATTTCACCATTCCCAGTAACTCTTCCTTATCTTCTCCAGTGTTTTGCGTTTATCTCCCTTCCTTCGTGTGGCTTCAATCCATATTCCCGTTTCTACGTTACTATTTTTAGAATGTCATTGCGCTGTCCAGAACGCTTCCCTTGCACCCGTAAGTTGTTCTTACTGTCAAAGTAAAAAGGTCGAATCAATTTATAGCCACGCGAAAAATACACTGTCACCTATCTCTATATATTTATACATATACATATATATATATACGGCTTCTCTGTGTGTGTGTGTTTGTGTGTGTGTGTGGGCAACACCTGTGGATTCTAGAGTTCTGTTTGTGATGGGGTCTAGCGGCTTTTGTCTGTCTAGATGTTCTGGCATTTGAGAAGCCACAACAGATAATATAGGGCTAAGAAATAAGCTCTAAAATTCTCAATCCCGTTTGACAGGACTTCGCCTTCAAAGGTGATTGTGGTAAACACACACAGACACACAGACACAGACACACACACACACACACACACACACACACACACACACACACACACACACACACACACACACAAATGCACCAACTGAGAGGTCAACGCTTATGGACAGACTGGCGTTTCCCGCAAAAGACACTGAATTTACAGTCTGAATGTTTAATTCCTTTACTGGACCGATTTCACTCGTTCTGTGAATTGATGAAGTTCACGTTATCCCTGGAGCAAAAAAGTAGAACTTCTCCTCATTTGATTTATTTGTAGCAGTCCACTTTCTATTTATCCAAGCGGATAGGCAGTGAATGATCGTCCAATGCAAGGTACTCCCCAGGGACTGTGTTTTCAGATGGTGGAACACAGGAAAAGTAGATGACAGTAAAAAAGCATTCAAACATCAATGTTATTGTAGTCTCATGTTTTAAATATTGGCTGAGAAGGTTTTGTCAATAATAATACACACAGACACATCCTCACACAAACACACACGAACTCTGGTCGCATTCCTATATATTGTTCTGAGGAAGAAGAAAAAAACTAGTTTGGTATGCACATGCATTCTTTAATAAATCAATATTATTTAGTAGGCCTAAAACTACAAAATTATGAAAATGTATTTCAGAGAGAGAGAGAGAGAGAGAGAGAGAGAGAGAGAGAGAGAGAGAGAGAGACAGAGAGACAGAGAAAGAGAGAGAGACAGAGAGAGAAAGAGAGAGAAAGAGAGAGAAAGAGAGAGAGACAGAGAGAGAAAGAGAGAGAAAGAGAGTAAGAGAAAGACAGAGAGAGAGAGAGAGTAAGAGAAACAGACAGACAGACAGACATAGATACAGAGAGAGAGAGAGGGGGGGAGTGAGACAGAGAGAGAGGGAGAGAGAGAGAGAGGGGGGGGGGGGGGAAGTAAGATTGTAACAGTCATTTCGTAAAGATGTTCAGAAGTCGACTAGCTGTATTATAGTGTCAGTAGCGGAAAACGTAGTCGTAGTCTGAGTCTACAAATGCTGTCAAAATTAGGACATTCAACAACAAACAAGTAAAACATAGGGGAAGGTTGCCTAATATGGACCACTGCCTAATATGGACCACCTCCTGTTCTAACAAACCAACGGTGCTAGAGCGCTCAAAACAATTGCATTCGCTGTATTCATCCTCTCTCTCTTCAAAACTGTTGCAGAAAAAACAAACCCCCAAACCATTAGGCTTTTTCTCCTTTTTGCACTTTCGGTAGCGTTCACCCTAAATGTTGTGACGCCTAAATCGGACTAGTTTTTGTCAACAGCCAAAGCCGTTATCACACAAAAAGTGCTATATAAGACAGCTAAGACTGTATTTGTTACGTTGTAGCAGGGTTGACCCCTGAGTTTCTACTGCAAACAAAAAATAATAGGAAAAAGTACGCGTGTGTTGCTTGATATGGACCTCCTTGTACAAAAAATAAACAAATTAAAGCTAAAGGCTGGTTTCATTGATTAATTAAGAAGTTTGCTGAAGATAACCTTTATCTAGCCCTCGAGCTTTCAAAAAAATAGAACAAATAGTCTTTTTTACGTGGGAGTTGATAATTTCATTTATTTTCACCCTGTTTCTTAAGTTTCCTGATGTGCTGCAAATAATGTTCTCATCAACTAGAAACAGAAATCTAAAGCATATTTGAATTAGTCTGACTTGCACACTATGTTGTATCATGTTATTTGGAAATATAGGGGGCTTTTTACAGTGATTTGTGAAGGCCGCTTCACTGGTCCATATTAGGCGCCTAGACTCCTAATATAGACCATTTGAGATGTTTCTGTATCTAATTTTTGCTGAATATCTATCAAAGCTTATTCACTCTAATTCGGCATAACGGTTACATTAAGAGTAGGACTGTCAAACACAAAATGAAACTTCTTCATTGACCAGATTGTGTCCGGAATCTACCTGAATATACCCACCAAATTTGAAGCAGATCCATCGAGAACTTTGGCCGTGCATCGCGAACGCACAGACACACACAAGCCGTATAGATATAGAGAAGACTTGTTCGTTATGTCAGTCGTTTCTTCAAAGAGTGTCTTTTATGTCTATATTTGATGAGTTTGAATGTTCCTTCAACGGAATTATGAGTGTCCCAATATTCTTCTGAGAAATTAAAATATCGCTTCAAGACTGTATCAGTGATTTAATTGTATAAGAAAGATGTGCAGCTAAATCGGCGAAGATCCAACTGTGTGCGTAAATAAAAGGAACGGGACGTGCTGTGCGATATCGAATGTGTTTTAGTGTGTGTGTGTGTGTGTGTGTGTGTGTGGGAGTGTGTGTATGTGTGTGTGTGTGCGTGTGTGTGTGTGTGTGGGTGTGTGTGTGGGTGAGTGCGTGTGTTAGTGTTAGTGTGTGTGTGTGTCCAGGGATGCAAAATAGCCGCCAAACGGCGAAAAAATCGCCGTTTTTACTTTTTGAAATCGCCGTTTTTCATGCACAATCGCCGAAAAAAAAGAAGAGGAAAAATGTAAACCGAGCATGCCTCTCGGTGTTTATTCTCAAGCGGGCGAATCCGAAAGCCGTATTCTTAAACGGGCGAAGCTGTAAACCGTTTGTCATTTCCAAACACGTGAGCGCGGGCGCGTTAACTTGTGCCTTCCCGAAAAATGGCTTCGTGCATGAAGTTCGTTGAACGCGGGTTTGAAAAGAAAATCAAGGAAAACGCAAAGAACGAGTGGAAATAGGAGTGGTTGGACAGAAACGTCAACGAGCAAAGAGTAGGCGATGTCATCCGCAAAATTGAAAAAGCTGGAAACGCATTTTGTGTGGCGTGTTCGAAACCAGTGGTGTATGGCAGCCGCGGCTTTGTGGCCATTGAAGAACACATTCGACTAATAACTAATTGTGGACACACACATTATCACTTGCAATGCTTAATCAATACTCACAGCATAGACAGTAAGAATGTTTTCATTGTGTGACAAGGTTAAGAGACTATTTTTAAAGTTTTTCTATGACACAATCCAGATG
>NC_090257.1:27351080-27434080 GCF_037325665.1 Littorina saxatilis
GATGTCATTTTACTTCTATCCAAATCTGGCTCAATTCTACAAACATGACAAACTGTGACTGTGGTTGCATTAATCTTGCACTACCATGTCTGAGGCAAGCATATATATATTTGAAATAGATTAAGTCAAGCATACGGAGAGTTAAATCGGAAGAAAACATACTCAGATCATTTCAATGTAATTTAAGAAAATCAAGAAACAAACAAGCATTATTCGTTTATCACTTTGTGATCAGAAATGTCACGAAAACAATGAAAAGTGAATTTTAACATCCTACTGCAAGATTAGAACGAAACAACGTACTGCTAATCGCCGGGCAAACTAAATATAGGTAAGAATTGAATGTTATTTGAAAAAGCCCCTTGAAAAAAAAACTCATGAGAAATAACGGTGGTGGTGATTAAAACAGGTGAGACACTACAACATCGTGAACATTCACTGATATGTAGGCTACTAACTAATAACAATGTTATTACCTAAACACCACGCACTCACTGTTAACATGTAAGATTTATATTTTTTTAAATCACTATCGATGCCAATTCCAGAGATTATAGGTTCTGACAAAGGTAAACTTGATTCAAACGAACGATCCTATTAAGGGAGAGAAGTATATCTACATTGTATATTGTACAAGTTCAATTGAGAGGAAAGAACAATTGGTGCTCTCCCCTTAATGAGTTCCACATTATAACTCCTTTACTGTACGTGATTCTTGATGTACTGTAAGGTGAAGGACATTTCAACGTGTTTAACTTTCACCTGACATCCAGCTTTAGAATACAAACTACGACCACAGATTCTCTTTTGATTTACTACAGGTATTATTATAAGCATTAGTCAGTTTCTATGTATCATGTATTATTCATTATCTATGTATCTGTTAGCATTTATTGATGATCTATCAGTATTTATAATCTGGAAAAAATTCCACGAACAAGACGAATTGTTTCTTGAATTAAATTTGCACTTTCGCGTCTGGGTTTAACATATGTTGGGGGAAAAGGCAACTACATAATTATCTTTAATTAAAATAGATTAGGACAAGCATACAGAAAGTTAATGTGGTGAAAGCATATTCAAAGATTGTAATTGTAAATTAAGACAAAAAGAACAAAAAAGGATCATCCGTGTATGACATTGGCATCAGACATGCCATGAAAACATAGAATAGTGACATTCAACTTCCAACTGCAAGGTGAGAATGAAACTACATATTGTGTTAAATTACATGTAACGCTGAATATAAGTAATAAGTGAATGTTCTGTGTCAAAACTGAACACTATTCACATGTACAAGTTGTATAATAGATAGTAAACTGCAGAGATTAGTCCAAGAAAATAGACAAATACAACAGATGATTATATCAACAATATTAAAAATACATGAAGAGAAAAGACAAGAAGAATAAATGACTGAATGCAATCAGAATAGATAAATACCGGACACTTAAAGTAAATGTGAGTAAACTTCTATAGTGCTAGACAATAATTCATACACAGAAAAACTAACACATCAACAACATACAAACAAACAAACAAGCAAAACAAAAAAACGAACATAATAATGTTGAGGTTACATGCAATAAAACGATCACACAAAAATGTAGAAACTAGGAACACACACACACAAAATCACATAAGAAAATTGGTATCATGATGCATATAAGTCTTTCCTAAAACCGTTTCAGTAATTATCCAATGCTTAAAACGCCTTCTTTTTTCTTTAGAGCTTTAGATTGGTTTTCAAGATTCTAGATTGAGGTTTGAATGATTCAAATGCACGGCGTAAGTAGTGTGAAGTTAAGGCATCCATAACGATTGTTAGCTCTGAATAACAAACGCATCGCCTATTTTTTTGCTGTTATGATGGGTAGTATATAATATCAAATAAAACAAAGGTATTGCTGGGATATGAGATACAAATCTGTCAGACAACCAGTCAGAAGGTCAGGATAAGGATACAGAACAAGTATCATATTGGCCTCATCGACATTCGGGCTGGTTTCTCACAGTTTCATTTTGTTTACGCCAAATTTTAGTTAGCAAGGTTAAGTTTAGGTGGTACGTGGTCTGAAACGAAAAGAAATATAAGGACTGATAGCTCTGTGAATACAATGCTTAATTTCACCAGGTAAAGTGTAGGTGGTACATGGCATTGTATAAGAGTATAATAACACATCCAACAAGCACTTGGCTCTTGGTCGCGGCAACCAGTCAATGTGTAGTTATTCGGTAATTTAGCAATAGCTTTTTCTAAAAACAAATACAAACAATCTGCCACATGCCACATAACATAACGGAGACACGTTACAATGTCCATTTTCAGGTTCAGTTTGCCTTTAAGTACTAGACATTCTTCTTCTTCTTCTTCTTCTTCTTCGTGGGCTGAAACTCCCACGTACACTCGTGTTTTTTGCACGAGTGGAATTTTACGTGTATGACCGTTTTTTACCCTGCCATTTAGGTACCCATACGCCGTTTTCGGTGGAAGCATGCTGGGTATTTTCGTGTTTCTAGAACGAATACAGCTGTTGGTCTTTGTCATAGTTCTGTGAAATATTAGGAGAGGCGGCTCAATGTATTTTAGATGTGTTGCATGTCAACTGCAGCTACCCAGTAATAACCCCATCCAAAACCAGAAGTTCTTGCCGTTTTCCAAGATTGCGGTCGCTCTCTTTCACACGCTAGGTCAGCCTGATTGCACAGCGGATTTAAACGGAATGGGTATGCTATGTTAGGTAAGACACCAAACAAACGTTTTGATGTAAAACAAATCGGAAATATTGTTCAGTTTCAGTCACCGTCACGGTTGAAATTAAATCACGCCGTCCAAAAACGCCATTTTTGAGGGTAGGCGTTGTCAAGGTCGTGTGACGTTATTATGAGTTATTTCTAATAACATGCTGACTGTTAGCAACTAATAACAGATATGTCGAGAAAATGGATTATCAGCCATGAGCTGAAGGCGAATGCTGATATCATTTGTGAGACATGTCTGTTATCAGTTGCTAACAGTCAGCATATTAGAAATAACGGTTTTATTACCGTCTATTTCGATCAAAAGAAATTTTGAAGCGACCGCGCGAATTAGACGGAACAGTCGCAATGGAAACTGGGTCGTTCGTATCTGGTTCTGGTATAGTACGTCGCAGGAGCCAAGTTGGCTATATATATCTCATTATGCCTGTCAGTCAAAGCATTCTCGTGATCTGGGTCAGCCAATTAGAGTCACTCATCTGACGAAATGAATCATCACAGGTCAAATGCGATCGCACAACAATCTCACAAGATAAACCATGTTGAACATGCGTTTCAGTTACTTCGATATCTCTTGTCCACCGGAGAGCGACAGATTTCGAAACAACGCCAGAGAGAAAGGAAATGACGTAAAGATATATTTGATGTAAATTAAGTGACGCAATTTCGCTTGAATCGTCAGAACTTGGAAAATGGCATTTTGAAGTGAGTGGGTCGGCATTGCAAACGCAGAGGGTGGGTGGTGACTCGCCGTTCTGTAAAGCGTCCACCGACAAAACTGGCTTTTCTGTATTTTTAAATTAAGAGTGTAGTATCTCAATCTGACAGCATTTAAAGTGTCATTCTGTGGAATAAGTCATGCTGATATTGTTAGTTCCAATGTTTACTTTGTCTTGTTAATTTTTAGCGTGATAAACAAAAATGGTCCCTGCTTGAATGTTATAACATTTTTTAGAGGGTCAGCTAGAATCAGTCACTGTTTAGCATCTGAACAAGTATCCATAACTTTTTGTGCTCAGTCTAAGAATGACTTAACCGTCGCTAAATCGCATGGTCCGCTAAATATGAATAAGAAGTGAATGTTCTGTGACAAAAAAATAAACAATATTTACATGTACAAATTGTACAACAGATAGATAATTACTGAGAATAGTAAAAAAAAAATAGACAAATACAATACATGATTATATGTAAATATTAGAAATATACAAAGAGAAAAGACAAGAAGAATACATGATCACATACAATCAGAATAGATAAATACAGGACACAAGTAAAGGTTAGTAAGTTTCTGGTAATGTAGCAACAGCTTTTATCAAAAACAAAACCAAAAAACCATGCAAATGCCATCAAAGCCGATAGCAGTGATTAGTTGCTGACTCGTCGTCCAATATTTGAAGATAAAATCGGCCAAGTGTCGAACATTTCTGTTAAAGGCAATCTCGGGAGCATAACTTTGCCCAAGAGAATAAACAACCACGAACAATCAGCAATCGTTTTATCGCGTTCGTTTCCTTGTTTATTTGTCTACTTGTTTGTGAATGAGTTCGGATCAGTTGCAGGGAAAAAACAACTTCTGATCAAAACAAAAAGTCCAAATTTACACTGTCGTTAACAAGTGATGTGACAGAAGATGTTGAGTAATATCTTCTATTGCGTATTGTTTCCTCTGAAGCGGCTGGCAGCCATTTTGTGTTGATGACTATTTCTTGTGTTGGCTTGCACGTACTGTCAACCTCTGTCACTCTTTGTCTAGTTCTCTATTGTGTGATTTAGAAAACCAGCCAAGGCTGCTGGACTGATGATTGGAAAGAAATTAAAAAAATACATCTGAAAAGAACGAGGTACAAGTGCTACGCCAGGTACATTTTGGATGCAAAAGTGTGGTTTTTTTATTATCTGAAATAACGTCAGTGTTTTGGTTGTTTTGTGTATTTCTTGAATTGTTGTTTTCCTCAGTTTTTCCAAGAACATTTTCATGCAAATCATATTACAGAACATGCGTGCGCGTACAAACTTTCAAGAACAACAATAGTAATAATTCAAAAATCAACTGCTACTTCTACAACTAGTAATGATGATGATGATGATGATGATGATGATGTTTATGATGATGATGATGATGATGATGATGATGATGATGATGATGATGATGATGATGATGATGATGATGATGATGATGATGATGATGATGATGATGATGATGATGATGAAAAGCGATAAGAACATGGCAGAATTAGAAATCAAAAGTCATAAAAGTAAGGCAGCGTGCTCTTCTTCTGATTTAAAGCAAAGCACGTCGAACCACCAACAACCCAAAAAATCAGTGCGGCTTTTAAATTCCATTGCAAGCACATAGGCTGTCCCCAAATCTCGAAAATAATTATTGAACTCAGCGCTATGCGCTTCGTTCAATAATGAATTTTCTCGATTTGCTCTATAAATCCCTTAGTGCACTGGGATGTCTCAATAACTTAAATTGTCAGTAAGTACTGGTGTCACATGACTGATGTGAACCAGTTGATTGGCTAATGGCGATGCGCTAAAACTGTTAGTGCACTCTTGGAGTGCGCTAACTTTTCCACAGAGCGTATTCTTCCGCCCTTTGCCTAAGCGAGACTGTACTCTCATCCTCAGAATTAATAAATGACATGTAGCTTATATTCTCCACAATACCAAATGGCCATAAATTTCCTGCTTCTCAATTAAAGCAGAAGTGGGTTTTTTTCTGACAGATTGCATGTGCCTGTGCCACAGTGCCACTGATCTAAATATAGAAGCCTCTGCGTCTCAACTAATTTTCGACTTGCATAGATTGATTCTAGAACAAGGCACTGAGAACAATCGAAATCGAAAATGTGTAGGGTTCAGAACGTTCTTACCATATATATAAGACTTATTACCAGCCTGCCTCATGCGTGCAGTTTTAATGCAACGTGACAAGCAATTTTTGTTTTTGAAATGAGACTGCCGTTGTTCGATTGCTCTAGCCGGCCTAGCAGACGACATAAACCCCGCTCAGCAAATAAACATGTTGGGCAAATGTGAACAAAAAACCGATGGGGACATAATACGTGTAGAGTTCAGAGCATTCTTACCGTTCATATTTAGTACCAGACTCCTCGATGAGTGAAGATACAACACGAGAAACATATATGTACCACATTTATTTTGAAAATGTGGGAACCGTCGAGCAGTCGATCATTGAGTCAATTCAAGGGGCACCACTCTGCACAGTCAATCCGTCGAAGCTCGACTGGAGGTTTTGAATCGCAAATCAGTGACTTGTCAAAGTGCACAGCCCTTTCTCCGAGTTCAAATGAGATCTCTATTAAAGATTATCACGTTTTAGCTCAACGCTACACTGGAAGTTACCAACAGAAATTAAAACAAGAGTTTGCGTGTGACGAAAGCACGACACACTTGAAACAGCCCACACAAAACTTCAGTCTTCCACGACCTGACCACACAGTTATGCCTATTCAAATGCGCGTAGCAAAATGTGCGTTTTGAATCATCTTTTTTCTCTGGCGGTACTGACAATATCGTTATTGAAACAATCCCAGTGCACTAAGGGATTTATAGAGCAAATCTCGAAAATAATTATTGAACTCAGCGCTATGCGCTTCGTTCAATAATGAATTTTCTTGATTTGCTCTATAAATCCCTTAGTGCACTGGGATGTTTCAATAACTTAAATAATAGTGATTTGTATTGCCTTTCAAATAACGACATAGAAATTGTCAGTGGTGAAGAGCATACAAACTTGAAAGTTTGACGTTAAGTTTCAATTTGTTTGGCATAGTAACGATTTGAATGATGTTTGGCGCTAATTGTTTCATTCAAACGACAAGGAGGAGTTTTCCTGGAGCAGGTAGAGCCCTTTCATAGCCCGTCGACTTGATTATATTTTTATCTCTGGTAGTTTGTTTCATAAAACGCTGTTTTGTAACATGGTTTCAGTACCCCATACAGATCAGCGATTATTTGAGTTGAACATTCTGTTTGTGCACATAATACGCGGCCCCTTTTATTGGAAATGTAATAATCAGTGATTGCGAAATAAAATCTTTGTTGATTTAATGATTAAATTGAATGATGACTTTTTGAAGGAAAACAAATGTATGTGAGATCCCTTAAAATGGGAGTTATTAAAAGTTCAAATGCGGGATTTTAGTACAGCCTATGCAGCAAGAAGAAAGCAAAATCTTGACAATTCCCAGCTTTCTTTTCAGAAGGATTTGGATGAAACAGACACTCTTTTAGTCAATAATCATCAAAATATGAAGCTTTTAATAAAAAGAGAAAAAAATTAAACAGAGTTAGTGGTTGGATTTTTTTGTCACTGGAAGAACCCCAGAGTGCCCAAGTTTGTTATCGTGTTCAGTTAATATAAGAAGGTGAGAAGAACACCAAGTATGAAATTAATTTGAAAAAAAGTAAAGCCAATAATTATTAGAATTAAGGACCGTTTGCAGACAGAAGACAGCAGGGTATATAAACAGAAAAAAGATTATGAAGGAACAGGTACGCTTTAAAAAAACAAACAAGCAAAACAACGATCTGAATTTAATGAAATGAGCGCAAAGGAATTTCTACAAGATTTGAATATACCATTTTTCTCCAATGAACAAAAGTGTGGATTGGATTCCGATATTACCAAAGAGGAATTAACTTTTGCCCTTAAATTATTAAATAACGTTAACGATTTATTGGAGATGATATCGGGAATTAGAGACAAACATCACTGACTAACACAGATTACAAGATCCTTGATCCTTGCAAAATGTCTAGCAATGCGACTTTAAACTGTAATTGGTGATATTATTCATGAAAATCAGGTTGGTTTTATGACAGGTAGAAAAATTAGTACAATAATCATTCTGTTTGATAGCAGTTTCTTTTATCAATGCAAAGAAAGACTCGAATGACATTAATTAACGGAAATATCGAGCTCCAAAGCGTGCATGATTTGATCATTGGTGTCGTTGGTAGACGCCTTTTTCGGCTCACTTTACCTGTGACTTCTGTTCTCAAAATGGCCGCGCCGAAGTTTTTCTTTTCTTTGGAACCACATGTAAACAAAACACATCTTCATTCCTTACCTTAAAGGGCATTTCTGATGAAATCCCGTGCTTAACAAGTGCAATTTATGCAAATTGGGAGGCCTAGAATGCATTAGAAGAATTTTTCTAAATGCTCAGCGCTAAAGTTCAAAAATATTCATTATTACACCCCCGGTATAGGGGTGTGTATAGGATTCGGTCGATGTGTTTGTTTGTTTGTTTGTTTGTTTGTTTGTGTGTTTGTGTGTTTGTGTTCGCATATAGATCTCAAGAATGAACGGACCGATCGTCACCAAACTTGGTGAACAGGTTCTATACATTCCTGAGACGGTCCTTACAAAAATTGGGACCAGTCAAACACACGGTTAGGGAGTTATTGGTGGATTACGATTCTACAAGGACTTATAGAGGGACATATTAATGGTCAAAGGGAAATAACCTTCTCAGTTGGTGGCAGTGAGAATGGTTATTTCCCTTTGACCAACGGGGGTGTTTTTCCTACCTCGGAGGAATTTCTTGTTTACATCAATTTCACAATTTATTATTCATGACCAGCTGGGAAATAATATACGATGTTTGGTGGTTTGTTGACAGACCAGCTTTTTTGTCGGTCCGATGGGGAGCATATCGCCTTTTGTTTCATATTTATTGACCAAGGCCTCTGACCAACAAAAAAGCTGGTCTGTCAACAAGCCACCAAACATCTTATGATGTTCATAATTATGTGACACATAACTCATAACTCATAACATTTTATTGATCCAACAAAGGAAATTAAATTGGTCATCAGCACATATAGGTCATTAATTAATAATTATAAAAGAATAAGAGAAGAAAATTCATAAAACCCATGATAAAAAAATACCCTTTTTCCTTGCACACCTGACACACCGACACACCAACACACATGCATACATACCTACATACATACCTACATACATACATACATTCCATGTTAAAGTGTAGTTAAGAACATCACAGTAATTATATCATTGTTTAGATTAACAGATAAGTTTTTATGTAAATGATGATAACAACAATCCATAATTAACGCTATTGCACTACCAAAGAAGAGACCAACCAAACACATAAAACCAATAACATCGAGGTAGCGAATTGGTATGAGCTTCAAGTAAAACTTGGATTGTAAAAGTAAAAGCCAATTAGGCAGTTGATTTGGTGTGTGGAACCATCGCGGCTTTGGATTCGTGTTTCCGAGGACAACGATTGTAAATATTCACTTTCAAAGACCCAATCAACGTTGATAATTAACACGGCAACTCATGGTCAATTTGCAAATTATCTCTGTAATCGCCAAATACCAAACGAAAAGTCTGAAAATACTAAAAGGAAAAGCACATGCCAAAACATTACTAAACTCGCAATTATGATGGCAGCTCTATACATTTAAGTATGGAAGAAAAGCGACAAACAGGTTACATTTGACGTTACACACACGCATGACCTGCTATCTCCAACTTCTGAAGTGCATTAGGGCCATGAATAGCATATTTAAAATTATGTTTAGCTGGGCCGGACTACCGGGGGGGTTATGGGGGTTGCGCAACCCCCCTCCCCCAGCCTAAACATGTACCTCACTTATTTAAAACATTTTTTATTATTGTTTATTTAATGCCGTTTCATGCCAGGAGCGACCATTTTCCTATCTCAGAATATGACCTACCCATCAGCTTCAGGGGGCTTCGCCCCCTGACCCCCACCAGGGGGAACATCCCCCAGGACCACCACTGGCAACCCCCCGCCCCCTCCTCTTAGCCTAGTCCGGCCCTGTTCAGGATATGGATGCCCGTAAATTATTGAGCATACTTTTGCTCTTCCAAAATTGATGACAAAAACAATGTTTGGTGGCTTGTTGTCAGACCAGTACTTTTTGTTGGTCCTCGGGAGGCATATCGCATTTTGTTGCATTTTTATCAACCTCTGCCTTCGGCCTTGGTCGATAGGGATGACATAGAAGACGGTATGCTCCCTTTATACCATCAGGGGAGCTGGTCTGTCAACAACTAGCCACCAAACATCTTATCAATATCATATTGTACACACAATATATTACCCATCGGTCACTCTGTGTATATCATTAATATCTTTTAATTTTCCACGTGGTTGTGCTGAACTTTGGATAACAAAACCTACCGCTAAATTGTGATTGTGTTTGATTGATACCTTGATGCGTTATTGGAGTTTGTTCTAACTGCTAATTCGTGTTGTTGTTGTTGTTGTTGTTGTTGTTGTTGTTGTGTTTTGGATACTTACGGTTATTTCCTTTGTAAAACGACCGCGCTCCAACCGCAGGTCTAGAGTTTGAGTGTGACGTCATGACAGCAGCGTGACCTCTGCAGATCTTGTCATCGAAGGTGAAGGCCATACAAGAGTCTTGTTGGTTACACTGCAGGGCACAGTGCGGAGCGGTTTTTACCGAGGATTCAAATACAACATCATCTGTGAAAGCTTTGTTGTTGAGACCGACATTAGTGTACATGTGGCTCCTCTGAGTGTCCGTGGCGCCCCCTAGCTTCCAGCCGACAGCAAGCAGGATCAACAGGGACATCATCTTCGGAGTGAAGGAAGTGATGTGTTGAAGTAGATCCAATAGTACTGTTAAGTCATATGAATATAACAAATATGATTTTGGGCGTTGTCTTTAAATGTCAGGGGTGTACTCGATATCCTCAAGTTCACGTTTGAAAATGTGTTCGTCACAAACGAAAAATCAATAAGATTCAGCAGTTAATAAATTGCGATTGTTCCTTTAGATTGTTTGAACTATCGAAAAGGCAGGTGTCTTCGTCCTCCGTCGTTCTCTCAGAAAATCTGGATCTTTGAGCCAGTGGAACTGTCTGGGCTCGCGAGGGAACTGAGCTAAAACCTCTAGATGGTCTTTTTTTTTATTCATAAATGATGGCCTGATCGATTTTTGCGTGAATGCTCGCGGCAACGCGCGAAAACCCGGATTGTAAATAAATACACTCACCGTCACAACAAAAGCAGCATCTACGGGGGCTCTTGCTTGAGAATGTTGTATCCCACGAGTTGTCTGACTGGGGCCCCTTGGAAATCGCAAAAGGCGGAGAATGGAAAGTGGGACTAGACAAAACAAGAAACTATATATACTGTCTGACTTCCCTCTGTTTGAGGTAATTGCCTTTCTCTATCGCGTATAGATGGAACATGTTCAGATGTTTACTTTAAATCGACACAAGCTCATACATTACTGAACTACCATCGTTATCATTCCGGTATCTTATAAGTCCTTCTAAAAGGAAAGGAAAGGTGGGAAACGTGCAAACGAAAACAACGATTGTGTGGAGATAGTAGGATAAGTTGAAGCTGATTTCTATAATTATCTGTTGGTCTAGTTGTTGCTGATGTTATCGTTGAGAAAAATGCTGTCCGAAGTGGATTCAAGGAAACACACACAAACTCGTTAAGGTAGCAGAATCAGCTAAAATGTGGGTATTTTTGTTCCAATTTTGTGTTTTCAGTTTGGTTTGGTTGTTTGAGTTAGAATTTGGCCCAAATCATCAACACATACCTAATTTTCAGGAAACTTATTGTAATGTTGCCTATCTTTACTGGGTTTTTTTTCACAAAAATAAATTTCGAATTTTCATGCATGGAAATATTGAAAAAAAAGCAATGTCTGATAACTTGATAAGAAAGACCATACACACATCTGCAACAGGACAACTTTCTTAGCTTTACGCATTCATCATTTGCATGCCTGTCTTACCTAAACGATGAATACCGTTTTCACATGTATTGAGTGTAACGGAAAATAGGTCTACACCGAACGGGTGACTCTGCAGGCAGTTAGCATATCACCACTATTCTGCGAACCCGCCAACTCCCAGTCCCCATCCGTCAACCCCCCCCCCCCTCCCCCCTCCCCCCTCCCCCCTCCCCCCCTCCCCCCAGCCCCTATCGCTTACATCACGCATTCATTATTTCCAGAGAACACGGACTTTCCGTATTGCTTTCAAAGTCCTTGGTCTAAATTATAGAACAGAAATTCAATGCACAACAATCGCGGGGGGCCTACATTTACGCACTGACAAAGACACTGACACAGACATAGACACACTCAGACACACACGCACATTGACGCACGCACGTACACACACACACACACACACACACAACACACACACGTACACACACACACACACACACACACACACACACATACACACCCACACGCGTGCGCGCGCGAGCGCGGTCGCGCGCACAATCAAACACGCGCAAAAAAACATACTCAGGAGGTGGGGCAGTTTATTGACACTTTCTACCCCACCTAGGTTGACCAAGCTTTTTACATTTAGTCAAGTTTTGACTAAATGTTTTAACATCGAGGGGGAATCGAAACGAGGGTCGTGGTGTATGTGTGTGTGTGTGCGTGTGTGTGTGCGTGTGTGCGTGCGTGCGTGTAGAGCGATTCAGACCAAACTACTGGACCGATCTTTATGAAATTTTGACATGAGAGTTCCTGGGTATGAAATCCCCGAACTATTTTTCCTTTTTTTGATAAATGTCTTTGATGACGTCATATCCGGCTTTTCGTGAAAGTTGAGGCGGCACTGTCACGCTCTCTTATTTTTAAACCAAATTGGTTCAAATTTTGGTCAAGTAGTCTTCGACAAAGCCCGGACTTCGGTATTGCATTTCAGCTTGGTGGCTTAAAAATTAATTAATGACTTTGGTCATTAAAAATCGGAAAATTGTAAAATAAATTATTTTTTTCTAAAACGATCCAAATTTACGTTCATCTTATTCTCCATTATTTGCTGATTCCAAAAACATATAAATATGTTATATTCGGATTAAAAACAAGCTCTGAAAATTAAATATATAAAACTTATTATCAAAATTAAATTTTTGAAATTAATTTAAAAACATTAAAAACACTTTCATCTTATTCCTTGTCGGTTCCTGATTCCAAAAACATATAGATATGATATGTTTGGATTAAAAACACGCTCAGAAAGTTAAAACAAAGAGAGGTACAGAAAAGCGTGCTATCCTTCTCAGCGCAACTACTACCCCGCTCTTCCTGTCAATTTCACTGCCTTTGCCGTGCGCGGTGGACTGACGATGCTACGAGTATACGGTCTTGCTGCGTTGCATTGCGTTCAGTTTCATTCTGTGAGTTCGACAGCTACTTGACTAAATGTTGTATTTTCGCCTTACGCGACTTGTTTGTCTTTTTGATGACACCCAGAGAAAGGGAGAATGTACGTTCTGGCTCACCGATTCCGACAGACCCTAAATATTAACGCAAAATAGGCTTCTGGACTAAACTTTTACTAAAATGAAACATGCGACAAAATCAGAAAAATACTGCATAAATCCATACAAAAAAAATACAGTAAAGTAAGGTTGTTTTGAACCAATGCCGGGTCTGTCGGAATCAGTAACCCAGAACGTACATTCTCCCTTTCTCTTATACAACATTCTTAAGCTCAATACGCTCTCTCATTTACAAACTTTACTTCATATGTTCTTTCACTGTTAGAATTATATCTGATACATGCAATGTGACTGTCTAAACGAATAGTTAACTCTTTACAAGTGATTCTATTTTTACTTTTTCTTCCCGTCCTATTTGAATCCCCTTTTTTAAAAACTGCTTTTTCAGATCTTCTATATCGATTGGCTTGTTATATTCAGCTCGTGTTTTTGTTTGAATACTTGCTTTCTTACTTTTGTAGTCATCAAAGTCTGTTTGTATCTGTTTGAATTCTTCGTCAGAAACTTTTGAATCTTCAAGTGCTTTACTGATAGACAGTTTTAGGCTAGACAATTTTGATGATGCAAGAGTGGAAATGGATTCGTGTTTTTCAAGCTTTTTCACAATTTTTTTCATTATAGCTGATGCTATAAATGATAAACCACCAACTGCTGCTGCGACACCACCTAGGATTAGAGAAACTGGAGTCCCTACTCCGGTAGCTAACAGAATTGTTCCCGTTACACCTGCAGCTGATGCAAGGATAGTAGAACCAGTGCTGGCATTAGAAAGGCTGTTGTAAGTTGTTGAGTACTTACGTCTAGCGCGAGAATATTTTTCTAATTCATCTTCTAGTTGTTTTTGTATATTACTAATGTGTGCCAGTCTGAATTGTTGACTTTCTGCTGCACTTTCATCAATATTAGGATAAAGCTTCACACTGCTAGTCATCTTTTTAATGCAAAATATAAAATATTTATCTTAATTCTCACTGGCCAGTGTTTCTGCTAAGCTTTGAAGCTGTTCATTGCTTAACACCTTATCTGTATAGTAGAAAGCAATCAAATCAAGATAAGTAAGATTAATACTTCTTATTTCTGTTAAATTATTTATATCTGCGTTAACAACAACATTTTGGTTTGACGTCTGTTTTTTTATTGTGTTAGAATCCTTTTGAACAGCAATAAATACTCTGACTTCTTCAACATTTAATGGTCTCCAGTTGAGATTTATTCCTCTCATTAGAACAGTGTTTGTGGTTTCTTCCCTTTTCCTGACAACTATATCAAATATCATAGTTGCATTCTGCCCTATTGGAAGCTTGGGTATAAAATCGACAATGGTGTCAGCGTCCTTTTCAACACTTTGTTTTCTGTGAATGAGATAGTTGTTCTTATGGAAAGGTTTAACTGCAACTTCTCCCCTGCTGTTAATCGCAGGAACAAGGCTAACAATTAGTGGTCCAGCATTGATTGACTTACGGAATGTGTCGTCTTTTCCAACAAGAGTGTATGGACTCACAAGTTCAAACTTCATTTCCCAGTCAATCTTTTTCATAACAGGACTAAGTACCCATTTTTTATTCTGATGTTTCCACATGTAGAATGTGTCATCGACAATTGGATCAGGTACATTAACATCACGGATTTGACCTAGTTTGAGGAATCTTGGTTTCTTTTCATCGTCGATTTCCTTTCTCTTGTAATGACCAGTGTCTGTAAACTCGAATGCATACACTGCACCAACTTCAGCATTGCTCTCAAAGTCGATAGCGTCTGCTAAATCTTTCAACTCTATAGTTGAACATGCAACAGGATAAGCTATTGTAGGTCCACTCGACATTTTAATACTCAATATTTTATGGAACTATTTCCAATGTAATGTTAAACAAACAATCAACTGGTTGTCCACTTTGATTTTTCAGATCAATGTGTAGGAATTCATGACACCCTTCCTCCAAGTCCTTGAACTGAAGTGTCTTAAATGTTGGCACGTGCATTTTACAAAAAGAGGCATCACTCGGTGGAAGAATCCTAAGCAGATCAGAACGCTGATCATTAAACAGATTATAGGATGTGTTAAGCTCTCTCATGTGAACAAACAGTACACTGTTAACATCCATGTCAATGGGACGTGTTCCCTTGTATATTTTTGTAATTCCAAGCATATCAAGGAGTTTGGTTGGAAACTCAATGTTTACTTCTCTAGTTTTGGGCATAGTAAGAGTAGCAATGAGACTTGCATGATTTAAACTCGCTGTAATACCTACTGGAGCAAACAATTCTTTCTCTAAAGTGCAGAAGTCATAGTAACCATCTTCTACAGAATGTGTTTTACCATTAATTCTAACCCAGTTGTTAGCCTTTTTTTTACTGATATTATACCAAGTAACCTTGTACATAATTTCATGCAGTGCAACTTTCATTCTTCCATTTTGATTGTTGATAGGGTTTGCAAGTTTAACTGGCACACTAGTCTTCACATTTGTTAGTGTGATAAACATTTTTTATTCAACAACAAAAATGATTCAGTATAAATTCAACAAAGACGTTAAATACAAAACTGGACCATATTACAATCCAAAGACTATTTCTTTCCATGAGTTGGACTTTGCTGTAACAGAAACAGAATCCATTCGCGTTAAAGTGCCTGACCCATTCCATTCTTACCTAAATCCCCCAATCAAAAATGATAGTGTTCCAAAGATGTGGAACTCTCACCCAATTCAGTTCTATCAGAATCAGTTAAACTTTGCAATATTCTGTGCAACCACAGGATGTGGAGTGTCCTATGCAGACCACATGAATAATTCAAACTTACTGACAAAGTGTGTGTACACATTTCACGTTTACTATCAGTGCAGGAGAATCTTGTCTGAACTTCAGGCACCAATGCCGCATGAAAAGAGCTGGAACCCATTCAACAATAGGATAAACATGAAAGTGTATGAGCGTCTCTGCAATGAATTCAATATAGATTTTAAGACCGACTTTAGGCAAAAGCAAGACAAAAACCATGGCATGGGAACACTATATTTATGGGGTGTCCACAGGAGGTATAATTTTGATTACTGGCCAGGTCATACATCTTTTTCTTCAAATGTGCAGGTACAGTTAGGATCAATAGAACAACAGCACCACAATGCATGGACTACTTTTATATTAGACACCGGCAAAGGTTTCACTGGATCAGGTGTTGAAAGGATCAATGAATCTATCCGAACATATGCGTGGTGCTTGCTAGGCTCGCAGGCACAGACACGATCAAACATAATGAGAACAAGCACAGGGTTTGGTGCACAGAAACAGTTGTTATCAAATTTAGAAGATGTCATAAACTCTGCAGTTGATCTGCCTTCCAGCATCAAAAGGTATCAAGACTCTCTCCGTTATGCAAGATCAAAAGTTGACTTTGCTGTTGGTAACGGCCTTTACATGTTACCTTCTGATCTCCAGCTGCAGATTGGAACAATAACAAATTATAACAATGAAATCATTATTGCTAGTGACACCCAGCCGCTTGGAAAGGGTGAAGAACTGAATTCAGAAATCAGAACGATGTTACAGCCATATCACAATGAACAGAAACAAAGCGTGACAAGTGAAGATCACGCTGCAGGTGAAGATCATTCTGTCACTAGTGATGATCAAGCTGTTAGTATTAGTGATGATCATGAATCGCAGAAGACTGCTCTAGTAATTGGTGGAGTGGGTGTAGGCTTACTTTTGCTTTATTCTCGTTAGCAGAACACCTGCAATTAAAACTATTAGAGTCCAGAGATGTTCAGCCATGAAACCAACAACTTTACCTGCAAAAGATAACAGCCAGCTAACAATTGAACCAATGATTCCTGGAAGTGCACCCAAAGCTTTTGCTGCTAGTTTCTTTAATAGTTCTGCAATGTGTTTGAGTTGTTTCTTTACCCATCCCGGATCAGATGGAGATGAAGGTGAAGGTGGAGGTGGAGGTGTGACAGTGCCACCTGTGAGTGTTAACACTAATGTGCTTATTGCAAATCCTAACGCAGTTAGTATACTAGCTATTGTGATTCCCTGCTCTCTGAAAAGCGTTCTAATTCTTTCAGCAAGAGTTGTGTCTTCGTAAAGGATTCTTTGAATTGTATTTTTTATTCTGCTGACCTGTGTTCTCAGTTGTTCTCTATTGTTACTTAGAACTTCTAACCTTATGGCTTTCTCCTCCTGCAAATCTTTTAAACGCTTAGAAATTCTGTTTTTTACTTCTTGTTCTAGGTTCAAATCATCAGCATCAGCAAGTTTTTGTTTCTCTTTGTTTATATCTTCATCCAGCTGACCTAGTTTTGACAGATTATTTGCTATTTCACCTCTGATGGTTTGTAGTGATTGATTAAGGGCTTCTATTTCTCTCATAGGTAATAGTTCATGTGGAGTCTTCAGTGAAGTTTCCTCAGAAAAAGAAGTCTCTATCTCTTGTATAAGTTGATCAGCCTCATCTGCAAGTTTATTAAGATCTTGCAATGGAACAGATTCTATTTGAGTAGCAGTTGGTAGTCCTAGTTCTGCTTGTTGAAGTAAGGAAACAACATGGGAAGATGATGACCGTGTGCTAGGCACAATATCTAATTGCCTAAGTCGATTAGCAGTAAGTTTTTGTTTTAGTGAAACTTTTGATAGAAACTTAGCAGGATTAGATTTATATGTAAGTTGGACTTTTTCTCCTTTATCGCTAGTTGTATATAAATGATTTGCTTCCATTTTGAACTGGTTTGGATCTAAAACATCAGGTTCTTCTCCTAAACTTTTGTAGAAATCTCTAACTTTACCTTCCAGAAGTTCATGTCGTGCCACCTCATAATGCAGTGAATGATGGTAGGGAACCAAAGGGATTGCTTCGCTCATGTCGTCCGCTGGCTCAAATAAATCTTCAAATCCACCTTCTGCCATTTGTAACTTATTTTTTATTTTGAAAATAAAAAAAGATGGCACAATCGTTCGGTTCTGTTCTTGATCCTTACAGAAGGCTGAAAGAACCTCTCGGGGTAAAAGGAATAAGGCAAACAGTTATAGTTACAAATAATCCTTCTACTATTGATCAGAATGAAATACTTACTGTTAGGTTTCCTAATCTAGGTAAGAACGATGTTATTGTACCAGGCACTGTAAGACTATCATTCAAATTAGAATTAGAATCTGGCTCAGATGAAAATAGGACTTTGGCTTATAATGTAGGAAGAGCAATTGTGAGGAAGATTACTGTCAAACTGGAAGGGCGGGAAGTGATGTCATTGAATAATGCAGATGTTTTTTTAGTTTACGCAGATAATTGGTTGACTGACAATGAAAAGAAAAACAGAGTGTTTCAAGGGATTCAGTCAGACAATGGGATAAAAGTTAGAATAGGAGCAGGAGATAAAGCTGACAATAACAAAAAAGATAACGCTGTCAATGTTGCTTTTGGAAACAAATTTTGTATTCCACTTGACTTTGAACTCATAAATTCACATCCTCCCTTCTATCAAGGAGCATTGCGTGACAGGCTGTCATACGACCTGACTTTCAATAGTTATGATCGTGTTATGCTTTCACAAGACCCGGAAGCAAAGTATAAGGTGTCTGGAATTTCTTTAGAGTTTGATGTTGTAAACCATCCTGAACTGGCTAGACTTATAGAAAATCAGTACAGTTCTAAGCTGCCTATCTATTATGAAAGAGTGTTGAATCACAGTACACTTTCAAAAAGCCAGGCTGATCCAATCTGGAACATTAACTTGAATACACCAGCTAGGTCAATGAAGGGAATACTTATGTTGTTTGAGGAACCAAAAGATTCATATGAAAGGCAAATAGAAAAGTTTTACAATCCACTAATCAATAGAGTATATTGCACAATTGAAGGGCAGCCAAACCAAATATTTGCATCTGGCATGCTGCCATACCAACACTATGATGAAGCAAGAAAGTACTTTACTGGAGGAAGATTGAAAGACCCAACATCTGATCTTGTGGCTAAAGATCTACATTTACACGGTGTTGGCGTAGAAGATTTCTTGACAAATAAATATGCGTTATGGCTGGATCTCAGAACAACTGACGACAACAAACTGCATGGAAGTGGAAGGCGAATTGAAAACGGATCAGAAGGAATCACAATACAAATTGAAAAGGAAGTAGGGAGTAGTAGTAAATCAGTTAAGATCTACGTGTTTGTTGTGTCAGATGCGCAGTTAAACATCTCTGAAAGCAGATTACAGGATATTGTTTATTGAACGTGTTAAAATGAAGTATCTAGATTTTCTTCCAAAAGATCCACACTGTTCTTTGATTTGTGGGGCAACAGGTTGCGGCAAAACAAGATATGTTTTGGATTTATTACAGACTGTTTACATAAATCACTTTGAACACATAGTCATATTCTGTCCAACCATAAAGCATAACAGAACATACAAGGAGAGAAAATTCATATGGTCTGATCAAAATATATTTATTGTAAATCCTTCTGATCGTCTAAATGTTTGCTTGGAGCATTATTTCGATCTTTTTCAGAACACACCAACACTGTTTATTATTGATGACTGTGCAGCAGAACGTGACATTGTTAGAAAGAAAAGTGCACTAGCAAAGCTTGCATTCAGTGGACGACATGCATTAATATCAGTTTGGATATTAACACAAAAATACAATGCAGTTCTGAAAGACTTTAGAGAGCAACTCAAAACAATAACATTGTTCTATTCAAAGGACCGTGACAGTTTTGAAGAGTGTCTTCGAGAAAATGATGTCATTGAAAACAAACAGGAGAGAGAAAGAATAAAGAATAATCTGAAATCTTCTAAGCACTCGAAACTGGTTTTAAAAACTGATCAACCAGTTCAGTATGTATGTTTGTAGAAATCCTTGCTAAGTTCTTGTCAAGTTCTTACTCAAGTTCTTGTCAAGTTCTTACTCAAGTTCTTGTCAAGTTCTTGTCAAGTTCTTACTAAGTTCTTGTCAAGTTCTTACTCAAGTTCTTGTTAAGTTCCTACCTAAGTTCTTACTCAAGTTCCTACCTAAGTTCTTGTTAAGTTCCTACCTAAGTTCTTACTCAAGTTTAATTACTAGATTTTAATTTTATTCTGCATCAAAATAAAATGAACTGTGATGAATTGCTGATGCAGACTGCTACAGATATTGAAATCTGTGACAGTAGGACTATACCTGATAAAAAAGAAAGATTGTATTCACTTGCTGTTTGTGGAAAAACAAAACACTACCTTGGGCAGCAGTTAACTGTGGAAGAAGTACAACATCTTTCCTCAGAAGATATAGAAAAGTATCATGGACGGTATGAATCAGTGCTTGGTTCTAAGATGGTTAGAAGTATTGGACAGACTGTTATAGGTTTGTACACAAAGATTTTTGGACATTTTACACCTCTCGACTCGGAGGAAGACTTAACACATGATCTAACTCATGACCCTGTTGTTTCCAAGTCCCTCGAATCTCTTGCCTGTGGCCTGTATTATCGATTTGGTGCTTTATTAGTACCATTTGTTGCTGGATTAATTACTTTCAAACACATTAATTTTCATAATAAAAAAGATGACAGATCAGTTGAAGCAGACAGTGGAGCAGACGAAAATACCAGAAGTGAACACAGTGACAAAGAAACCTGGTAGAGTAGAAGCAGGAAAAAAACTAGCCGAATGGAACAGACAAAAAAAGTTAAATCAAAAGGCAAAGCAGAACATTATGTCTGAAGTTGAGCAGACACCAAACATTCCTGAAGTGACTAAGGTCACACAAACTGATCAAGAATTAAAATCTTCATTTCTATCATACAGAAAAGTAGCTGTAGCAGCTGTTGTTGGAGGAGGTGGATACTTGCTTTACAAACTTTGGCAAGGCAAATATAAAGTGTCAGAAAAACCAAAATCAGAAACACCAAAATCAGAAACACCAAAACCAACAAACAAAGCAGTACAAACAATAAAAAAGCCCACAGTAGTACCTGCAGTGGATTCATTTCATATGGAATAATTTTAATATTTTAATTTTGATAACATAAAAATGAGTTCTGAAAAGACAATAGTTAATCTAGTTTATCACGCTGCAGTGATTGGAGGCTTGAGTGTAGGTTACACAATGCTGGGTAAAAGTCTCCTCAGAATGAAACCAGCCGACTTGGGAAAGTTAGACTTCGAAGACGGTGCTAAACTAATTGGTGTTGTGACAGCTTCCTTTGCAACAAAAGACTTTTTGGTGAAGCAAGGAATTATTCCAGAAAATATAAACATGTAAGACAATAAAATGGCTAGCTTGGTTATGATGGTGGGAGGTGCGATTGTAAATGCGCTTGCATTTTCTGGCAGCAACTATTTGTTTTCTAAACTGCAAAATGGTGAAGAGAGGGAAAGGCACAACAAAGCCATGGAACAACTGGCGAAAGCACAGGATGAATACGAGAAGAAACGAATTGCGCAGTTAGACTTTATGAATGATAAACTCAGGCAGCAAGGACATGCAAACAAAACCTTTGCCAATGTTGATGCAGCCATTCAAGAATACTATCTTGTAACTGGAAAGAAAATGAAGACAAGTGCTCCTCCAAAACTGGGTGACTTTTATCAGCCTTCAGAAGAGCAGAAGGTGGGCGAGATTGTTTTCATTGTTATTGGTATGGCTGTTGTTTACTTTATTGCGCGTGCTGTCAAATCTTAATATTCTGTCATTTAAAAAACCATGAGTGATGCTTTGTTATCTAAAATATATTATTCCCCAAAAGGATACTGGAAAGGAAGAACTGCTATTGACAAGCTCAGTGACGCAGCAGGTGTTTCTCAAGATATAGCAAAGAAATGGTTGTCAAAGCAGGCAGTTTGGCAGATCTATTTACCTGCACCAAGAAAAAATTACACGACCACACTTTGTTAACATTAAACCGAATGACACTCATCAAATAGACCTGCTGTATTTACCGCATGACACAGTCAGAAGGAAGAAATATAAGTATGCACTGACTGTAGTTGATGTTGCAACAAGATACAAAGATGCTGAACCGTTGACAGAGAAAAGTGCTATAGCTACAGCTGTTGCCCTGCAAGAAATTTACAGACGTGGACCACTAAAGTATCCCAGAATGATTCAGTGCGATGATGGTAAGGAGTTTAAAGGAGCTGTCAACCAGCTTCTGTTAAAACATCATGTTACAGTGAAGAGAGGTATTCCAGGAAACCACAGGTCACAGGCTATTGTTGAGAGCTTTAACAAACAGTTGGCAGAAAAACTGTTTTCATATCAGTACCATCAGGAATTTTTGGACACAGAAAGTAAATTGCGTAACACTGAATGGGTCAAAAGATTACCATCAGTACTTAGAGCAATGAATCTGGAGGTATTTAAAGCTACAGGGTTAAGACCAGTTGATGCAATCAAACAGAAAACAATACCTGTTGCTCCAAAGTCAACAACACCAGTGGCATTACTACCTTTCAATCAGAAAGTCAGATATTTATATGCACCCGGTGAAGCTGAGGGTGACAGCAGGAAGCGTGCAACGGATCCAATCTGGAGTATTGACATTCATGAAATCAAGAGAGTAGTAGAGACAAATCCACCTATATATTACTTGAGAGAACCAGCACCGCAAAGAGCCTTTGTAAAAGAGGAATTACAATTAGTTCCACGTGGTACAAATGTTAAATGATTTTTTATTTCAGATTTTATAGTGTTAACAAAAATGGAAGCTCTGAGAAAGAATTCTAAGCAACTTCATTTTTTTAATTTATATTTTTATTTTGAGTTATAAAATCAAACTCACAGCGATGGAAGACTCTGTATTAGAATCTTTATCGACAGTATTTGACACCGTTGAATTACAAGTAACGGATCCTCAAAATGTGCAGTCCAGTGTGCAAGACGCCATTGAACAAATTCCAAACAATTTGTTGATTGAACCTCCAGTAAAAGTGCAGATAGTCAGTTTAATAAAATACAAAACAGTCAGTGATGAGGTGCTAGAAGTTCATGTTTCAACCAGACAACTAGCACTTAATTCTATGGCAGAATTGAATGGAAACTGGGCAGATGAAATGATGAAACGGTTTGAGCAAGCTGCAGAGGATGCAAAGATGAAAGGATCCGGATGGTCAGAAGGTGAAATTATAAAAATAGAATTGAAGCTAAGTAAATTTGCCCCCATCAGAGGTAGAAGTTACATACCTTTACCTCCTGCTCTTGTCAAAAAACGTGCTGTGCTGAACATAAAGAATGATGATGACAAATGTTTTATGTGGTGTGTTCTGGCAAGACTGTACAGTGTAAAGAAAAATGCAGAAAGAGTGTCGAACTATCATGCATACAGAAATAAACTAAACTTTACTGGTATTGAATTTCCTGTCAGCATTACAAGCATTGACAAATTTGAACAGCAAAACAAACCCATCACCGTAAATGTTTACACGTGGGATGAGGAAGATGAACTGAAACCAGTCAGAATATCAAAGAACTCACCAACGATTGGTGATTGTGATACTAACCATGTTGACATGTTACTAATGACTGATGGTGTAAAATATCATTACACTTTGATTCGTACAATGAGTAGACTGATGGCGAGCACAAGCAATCACAATAGTAAACAAGACTTTTGTAGGCGATGTCTCTTGCGTATTCCATCAATTCATGCAGCACTTATACACAAGCAACATTGTAAGAGCGTTGATGATGCGGTCGTGAAGTTAACAACACCACCGCCAGACAGCAAAGTGTATTTTAAGAATGTATGCAAACTACAGAAAAGTCCTTATGTTGTTTATGCTGACTTTGAATCTATCATTGTGCCATATGAAGGACCTTTACCAAAAGACCTACCTAAAACAGTAACTCTAAGTAATCATCAAGTCTGTTCATATGCATTTATTGTTGTTAGTTCAGATGGTAAACATTCTAAACCGCAATTGTACAGAGGACCTAATGCAGCAAAGAACTTCTTACAGCAAATGAACCAAGTGCGAAATGACTGCTCCAAACAACTGAATCTTTCAGACATTGTTATGAAACCTGAAGACCAAGAACAGTTTAACTCTACCACACAGTGTTGGATATGCGAACAAAGTCTAACACCAAACACAGACAATCCAATAGTAAGAGATCATGATCATGTAAGTGGGCAGTTCCGAGGAGCAGCACACAGCAAATGTAATCTACAATTAAAGTTTGATCCTAAGACTTGGAAGCTTCCAATCTTCTTCCATAACTTGCGCGGTTATGATTCACATCTGATCATGCAGGCAGTAACTGATGAATACAAAGCAAGATGCATTGCGCAGTCTTCAGAAAAGTACATGGCCTTTACTCTGAATAGTTTACACTTCTACGATTCTGCTCAACATCTGATGGGAACACTTGAGTCTTTATCTTCATCACTAACTGCTTTCCCAATCACATGTAAGTACTTTGACAGTGACTTAGTTAGAAAGGGAGTCTATCCATATGAATACATGGATTCGTGGGAGAGGTTTGATGAAGATGAGTTACCACCAAAGGATGCTTACTTCTCACGGCTGAAGGGTAAAGGTATAAGTGACGAAGACTATGAACACGCTAAGACTGCATGGAATAAATTAGGATGTAATACAATGGGTGATTATCATGATCAATATTTGTTGGCTGATGTTTGTTTACTTGCAGATATATTTGAGAATTACAGAAGAACATGTATGAAGCACTACAATCTAGATCCTTCACATTACATATCTGCACCAGGCATGAGCTGGGATGCATTTCTTAGATTTACAGGAGTAAAGATTGACTTGCTATCAGATCTACCTACACTTCAGATGATTGAAAATGGACTACGTGGAGGAATCAGTATGGCTTCACACAATTACTGCAAAGCCAACAACAAATACTTGGACGACTTTGATCCTATGAAACCTTCTAATTACATCATGTATCTAGATGCAAACAATTTGTATGGTTGGGCAATGTGTCAGACGCTTCCACTTCGGAACTTTAAGATCTATTCAGGACCATTTTCACAATGTGTTGTGCTGACAATATTAAAAGCAGGCCCAGACAGTCGAAAGGGATGGATACTAGAAGTTGACTTAGACTATCCACTATCACTTCATGATCTACATAATGATTATCCTTTAGCGGCTGAGAGGTTAAAAGTAAACCCAAGAGAACCTCCAAAGCTGGTGCCCAATCTGTTTCACAAAAAGAAGTATGTGTGTCACTACAGACTGTTACAGTTTTACATTAGACATGGATTAATTTTGAAGGCTGTTCATCGTATAATTTTATTTGATCAAGAACAGTTTATGAAACCTTACATCATGAAAAACACAGAACTGAGAACCAAAGCCGCTGATGCATCAGAGAAAGACTTTTTTAAACTGATGAACAACAGTTGCTTTGGTAAGACAATGGAAAACCCACACAAGAGAAAGGATGTTAGACTTGTTACAAGAGAAAATGAGGCCATCAAGCTGACATCCAAACCACAGTATCAAGACTTTAAATACTTTCATGAACAGCTGTATGGTATCTTAATGAAAAAACTTGTAGTCAAGCTTGACAAACCAGTATTCATAGGCTTTACTGTGCTAGAGTTGTCAAAACTGTTGATGCTTGAGTTTTTGTATGATTATTTGAAACCAAGATATCCCAAATCGAGAGTACTTTACACAGACACAGATTCATTCTTACTTGACATTCCAGCGGATGACATTTACAAAGATCTAAAAGCTGAAAGTCCTGCAGTAAAAGGAAAAGATTCTTTTTATGACACTTGCGACTACCCTAAAGAATCACCATTGCACTCAAATGTTAACAAGAAGGTTATTGGAAAGATGAAAGATGAAATGAATGGGAAGATAATTAAGGAGTATGTTGGATTGCGTGCAAAGATGTACAGTGTTGCAAGTGAGAAAGGGGTGGTTAAAAAAGCAAAGGGTGTAAGCAAACAGGTTGTAAAGTCGAGCATATCGCATGATAACTACAAGGAAGCACTGTTTCAGAAGCGAGTGTTTCACCATGACAACCCTAAGATCAGTTCCGCGCTTCATCAGATCAACACAACTATTGTAAACAAGAAATCTTTAGATGCTAATGACACAAAGCGCGTTTATTCATCACCAGAATATTCTTATGCAATTGGGCACTGGAGGACAAACGCGGCTCCAAATAGTCTGAGTGTGTAATAAGAATTTTTGTCAATCGGGAAAACCCGCTATGACAGCTTTGAAAATTTTCGCACAGTTGTTTGGGACGTCTGGCACTGGCTACCGCAGATGCAGAAATGGCAGAGAGACTGATCTTGGGCCGGCTGGCCAATGGGAAGACGGCATTCCGCTCATTAGTTATGCATATGACCTGTGCTCTGGCACCGTCTATACACCACAATCTCGCTTCTCTTCACACCCAAAAATATCATTTATGCTGTGCATAAAATCATTTTTGCATGTTCAGATGTGCGAGGATAGACAAGAATTTAAGATAAAAAGTTTTCCGAAACCGGACAATCAGCCAGCGCCAGCCAGCGCCACAGTCACCACCACAACCACATGAAACTTTCATTGCCAGTTTACGCTGAAAATGTTTATTGGTCGACACCACAGGTCGTTCATTTTCAGCGCAGATAATGCATACAAAATCAGTGGAATATTTTCATAAATTCCACAAAAACTATGATTGACATAATCATATACATTGGGTTGTACATTTGCATAAATTCACCAAGAACAAAAATTGTCTTACACATCATAGATGGCATTGTCCACTATGTATTAGCTTACTGTTTTTTGTTCTTGTTTCCAGCTTCACCAACAAGCTGTCAAATTTTACTAGACTGGTCACCGGGTTACTTCCCTTTATCTACAGCTTTCTGCATCCGCTCATTAGACCATCATCAAAAAACTTATATTGGCAACTCTAAAAAACAATAAACATTGTGTTTTAGCCCAATTAAAGCACATCGATTAAATACATAATGTCTGTCATTCACCACCAATCCGGCGGTACGCGCCACCACCTGATGACTCACATCAGGTACCGCCACCAATCAAAATCGACCTTTCTCGGAAAGTTGCACTGCACACTTTCTTATAATCCCAGGCTGCACTGCACACCTGTGATCCCATGTTAATGTTCTGCTGCACTGCACGCAGACATGTGCCTGACCTCCCCCTTTCTGTTGCACTGCACCCAGAGAGAAGCCCTACGTTTTACCTGATCTACCAGTTGTGCACCCTGATGTAAGACAAGAAAGCGTTAGAAGACCATCTGCCCGCCTGACGGATTTGAGCGTCCGATGCCCCGTTCCGAGCCATGTGGGAGGCACCCCCAATCCTAAAGCTATGCGATTTGAAGTTCTGTTTGGGCAGGCCACAAAATTGGAAAACCAACTGTAGTTGCTCGTTGAATTCCCTGGCCGTTATGGGTGCCCCCGACATAGCTCGGAACAACGGCCCCGTTGCGTTCCCACGAATGCTCATGTAGGCCCGCATGGCCTCTACCGCGCATGGGACGCCTGCCTTGGCTTTCTCTACGGTATGGGTAACTGGTTTTGCGCTAGATTTGAAATTGCGGAACGTTATGGTCAATGCCTGTCCGTCCAGTCGGACATCTCCCCTATGCAATACGTTTTCTGGTTCCCGGGATACCGCCATTTCCCCCACCCGCAATAATGAGTGAAAGGCCAAGGTGCACATAGCCCGGAAACGTATCTTCTCGTAGTTCTCCCCAATGGCCACCTCGCTCTTCTCCATAATTGAGTTAAGGATAGGGACAGTAATGGGCAACCTTGTATCCTTCCCTTTGTCACCCACCCTTTTGCACCCCTGCAGTAGTCTTTTGACAGTATAATCAATAGTGGGATCCCCTAACCCATTCAATTTATGGACGCAACTGATTGCTGAAACTGCGGACATCACCGTTGAAGCCGCCTTCCCTTCCTCATGCAACGAACCAATGTACAGACACACCGCTGCAGTGCTCATTGGCAAGGAAGTAGAAAACCCTCTCTGTTTCAAAAAACTAGTCACGCTCACCCAGGTCCTTCTATATGCTTGTTGTGTCCCTTTGGCGTACGAGGCTGTCAACAGCTCTCCTAGTCGCCTATCCCCCCCAATTGTTCTGGCAGAGGTGAAATCCCAACCGGAAGTGGCTCTGCATGTGGACACAATTGCCGGAACCTCGTCATCTGAAAACGAGACAGCGCATCAGCAATTGCATTGTCAACACCCGCAATGTGTTGTGCTCGGACAACAATATTGTTCCGTAAACAGCACAAGACCAATTGTCTCACCAGAATCATCACCAGGGGTTCTTTTGATGTCTGCTTAGTAATTACGGATACTAAATCTAAATTATCTGTATGAATGACTAAGTATTTGTTCTGAAAGGCCAGCGCCCATGTCTCCAGAGCCAAAACGATAGGATACAATTCCAGTAGGGTGATATTTTGGAGTCGCCACCAGTCGGACCACCTACCCTGAAACCACTGCCTACCGAACAAAGCCCCGTATCCCACTGCCCCGGATGCATCCGTCACTAAATCCAGCTCTTCTGAGGATACTTCCTTGTTCATGAGAAAAAAGCACTTCCCGTTAAATGACTGCAGAAAAGTTAGCCAAGTCTTCAAATCCTCTTTCACCCCTTGGTTCAGCCTCACGAAGAATAGCTGAGAGCGTATGCCTCTAATCAAGTCGATCAATCTCCTCAAGAACGCCCTCCCTGGCACCACTGCCTGGCAAGCAAAGTTCAGCAACCCTATGACCGACTGAATTTCCTTCACTGTTGCTTTCTTCTTTTGTAGTAGGTTCTGTATTTCTTGGGCACACTTCGTGAGTTTTTCCACCGGCAGCCGAATTTCTCTTTCGATTGTGTCTATCTCTATTCCCAGGAATGTCAACCTCGTCTCTGGGCCCTCCGTCTTATCAGGTGCCATGGGAACTCCTATTTCCTCACACAAACCCAGAAATTTGTCTAGGTATTCTTTGCCTAGCTGCTTCGATACTGCCGCAAAGAAAAAATCATCCAGGTAGTGCACTAATGGTATCCCTAACTTCTGAACAGCAATCCACTCCAAAGCCGTGCCTAGTTCTTCGAACAAGTGACAAGACGAAGAACAACCCATCTGAAGCGAAAGATCAACATAAAAACTTCCTTGCCAGCTCAGTACGAAGAGGTTTTGGTCACTAGGGTGAATAGGCAACAACCTAAAAGCTTTCTCCACATCAGTTTTTGCCATAAATGCTGTATTTCCTACTGTCTGCACTAACTGTACTGCATCTTGCACATTGGCATATGACACTGTGGCCATGTCTTCCTCTATGAAATCATTTATGGATGCCCCCTTCGGGTGAGATAGATGATGTATCATCCTATACTTTCCTTTCGTCTTTTTCTCTACCAAGCCGATTGGAGAACATTGGAACTGAGTAAAAGGAATATGCCTAAAGGGACCTACTAACCTCCCCTCTTCTATTTCCTTCTTTATGTGCGCTTCTACTACTTCTGGCATTTCTTCTGCTGACTTCAGGTTCTTCTGAACTACACTATTTGGGGCTCCTGTGAACCCTACCCGGAAACCCTCTCTGAATCCCTGTATTAAAGCCCGCTTCTTCTGTGGATCGTACCCTTCCAGCCACTTTTCCAGCTTGTCCGCCTTCACTGGCGTGGCCCCCGTGCCCCAGTCTTCATTTCTTTCCTTCTCCTGCTTCTTTTCCCCCCCGTCCCGCTCGAAAGGGGTGCCCTTTGGCGCTGCATTTTCGGATTGCGTGTTGCCCCCCACACTGCGAGCAAAAGTGCTTGAAGCCACAATTGGGGCGGCTGCAAGACCCCTGTTCATTGAACTGGAAGCAGAAGCCCCCCACTTTGGCTGGGTTTCCACTTCCAGTCTTCCCCCCTGCGCCACCCTGCGGCTTCTTCTTTCCCCCGTCATGGGTCTGGGTGGCAGGCTCTAAGCGGGTGGTGGCGAACAGGTCCGCGTCGCTGTCCCCCCATGCCCTTTCTCCTGCAGCAATTGCGAGCCGGTAGCGGTAGTCATAGTCCCGCCAATTGCCCTGCAGCTCATGCAGGGTACACACCCGAGCAAAGTGGGCACCCAGGCCCCTGTGTACCTCTTTCGCTCTGTCCTGTAGTATAGTGGTATAAATGTTCCAGGCCTTCACCCACTCTGTGAAGGTTAACAGTTTCTTTTCTTTCTTCTTCTTCTTCTTCTTTTTGTCTTCATCGTCCTCATCCGAGTCCTCCTCCAGCATTTCCTTCGGGTCCGCGGGCAGGAGTATTGCGAACCTAACCGCCACACCGCTCCAGATCTTTTCCTTTATTGTCTTTGGCACGTGTAGGTCAATGGGCAACATTTTCTGGTTGCCGGTTGCCCACGCCTGTGTACCGCTAGTGTTAGATTGCTCACCGGAGTGTCCAGAGTGCCCAGCCATGCCTGAGTTGGATTTTCCACCCGTAGAGGTGGTCGATCCTGCGGGCGATGCCTCAGGCGCCGGCGTCTTGGCGGCCCGAATCTCCGCAATCTCCTTCCTCAGGGCCTTCTGCTCAGCAAGGAGCTGGGTTAGCGACTCCTTCACGCCCATTTCGTCCTCTCCTTCAGCCTCCTCGTCTCGAAACCTCTTCGGGGGCTGCTTTGAGGGACGCCCCGGTCGCTTGGTTGGACGCTTCGACATCCTGAAACATTTCAAAGGCCACTACGCATCAGGGGCCTATTTTTTTTTTTTTTTTTTTTTTTTTTTTTTTTTTTTTTTTTTTTTATATATATGCAGCACGGGCTGTACCAATAAAACATTCCCCATGAAGTCACAACCGGTTCTACCAAACCAGAACCAACAATGACGTCACTCCAGAAGCTGGAAAGGATATTCCCTCCTATTCCACTCCCGGCATCAAAGCTCTGCGTCTGGCGTCTTCGGTAGAACCCAACCACTTCAGTCTGGGAATAAACCTTGGTACCCCGTTCGTGCTGCATCTACACTCCTATTGTGGTTCTGCCCTCAGCACGAGAGTACACCTAAGAAAACACTGTCAATCTGATCATGCAGCACGGGCTGTACCAATACACATTCCCCATGAAGTCACAACCGGTTATACCAAACCAGAACCAACAATGACGTCACTCCAAAAGCTGGAAAGGATACCCCATCCTATTCCACTCCCGGCATCAAAGCTCTGCGTCTGGCGTCTTCGGTAGAACCCAACCACTTCAGTCTGGGAATAAACCTTGGTACCCCGTCCGTGCTGCATCTACCCCTATTGTGGTTCTGCCATCAGCACGAGAGGATACCGGCTATCACTATTAGCCCCCACTTCCCTCTCACCCGCTGAACAACCACAACACCTTCTTACCTCATTGGTCTATATGCCGACTGTCCAACAGAACTTTTCTCAGTGCTCTGTACAGTAGCATGTGCCCCGACCCTGACAGATGAATCCCATCTGCTAAAAAATGTTTCTGATACTGAGCAAACTTCTCTGCTGGAGGGAAAGCCACGTAGTGGGGGAACAAACCCACTATCCTGTGTGCCGTTTTCAGCTGTTGATGAAGAAGCCTATTCACCTCCCTGGCTATGTCATTGAAACCCCCCCAGCCACTGTATCTCTGTGTCATCCCTGACACCACCACTACTGAGTTTGCCAATGTTTGCACCCTCACACACAGATGCCACAGCTCACGAAACACTTTATTCGGTGTCGTTCCGGGAACAATATTATTGTCCCCCACCATTAGCACTATCACTCCCCATTTTTTCCGGGTGAAAATGGCCCTGTTCTGTTCTAGCATTGATTCAACGTCGCTTATTTTTCGGCCCCCTCTCCCATCGAATATCTGCTCAAAACCATCAAAACCTAAATCTGGCCGCACCCCCTCATCTGTGTTCACAAATCGCTGAAACCTCCACGTGAAAGAGTGCCCGACCACCGCACAACTTGTAAACATTTTCGCTCCCGCCGTCTTTCTTCACAAAGAAACTAGTCACGTGACCGAGCGATTCGCGTTGCCACTGCTCGGACCAATTTTAATGCCAGGAGAAGATGATACTGTCTTCTTTTCTCCCTGAACACTTTTACTGACGGCTGTCAGCTAATTGTACCATCACCGTCTACCTAGCTATCACCCTCGTTCCTTCGAGTGTCACTCCCGGCAAACGTGAAACCACGTGTTTCTGCCTACGGTGCCACGCTGTCTCCCAGTTTCCCAAACTCCAAACTTTCCTTGCAGACAACTAATTGGCCCCACTCGAGCCTATTACCGCTGTTTCGATCTCAATCGCCCCTCTCGACAATCAAGCAACAAAACAAAACAAAACAAGGTAAAAGTACGTGTACCTTCTCTTTCCAAAATCCTTGAAACGTTGAAAATTTTCGCACAGTTGTTTGGGACGTCTGGCACTGGCTACCGCAGATGCAGAAATGGCAGAGAGACTGATCTTGGGCCGGCTGGCCAATGGGAAGACGGCATTCCGCTCATTAGTTATGCATATGACCTGTGCTCTGGCACCGTCTATACACCACAATCTCGCTTCTCTTCACACCCAAAAATATCATTTTTGTCAATCGGGAAAACCCGCTATGACAGCTTTGTTTTGACTGCAGCGTTGCTTGCGTTGGGGAAGTGTTTGTGAAAGGGGAGTAGGCTTTGTTGAGTTTCAAAGCAGTCACCAAGTACACTTGTCAAAAGCTTGAATCAAATAAACAAGTTTTAATATTCATGAACCACGTGATACACCAGAACCAATCGTGGTGGAACAATATTACACAAGTCATTTGCATAAAGTGCACTCGGTGGCCGCCTGAAAAGGCAGCCTAAATATTGAAGCGTTGTGAAGCGAAGCGTTGAAACAGAGTGACCCAAGCCGCCGGTTTACCAGCAAGACCTACCGTTCACGCGTGAACGGTACTATTTTTAGAATCCTAGAATTCTTGAGAATTTCGGAGCTGGCTTGTTTCTGGTACAGGCAAAATTGAGTTTGTGTAACACAGGAAGTTGTGAAATACGTCACGGCAAAATTGTTACCAAAAACATCATAGATCGTATTGTGCAGGGTCAACTGCAACAAACTCAAACCGAGCCATTCATACCTTCTTGTATTTGAGCGACTTATATACCGACATTTTTAGTTCTTATTTTCAGCACAGGTGTAGGAAAAATCATAAATCAAAATGTTATTTATTTTCTAATTTAACATTGTTTTTACAAATATGACCATGGTCTTTTAAACATACAGTGACATTAAACATTGTTATGTTAAAAAAAAGAAAAAAGAAAGAAAGCTTTTGCGCACAAATCAGAAATACAGGCCAAACCGTGAGTTTCTGTGGCAAAGCGCGACAGAGGAAATTGCACTGGTTTTATTTTTAGATCAGTGGGAAATTTTCAAGAACAGACGCTTGCATTTGGATGTGTCCAATGATAGTAGGTTTGGTTGTGATCAATCAGAATAATGTAGGCAGGGATGTCGTTAGGCGTCGGACATCGGACATTTAATGATGAAAATCCCCAAATGTCCGATTCACTCATTGCCGCATGTCGGTCAGATGTCCTATCCGTTTTAGCCTGAGCGTGGTCATTGTCCGATATGTACTCCATTCCTTCGGACAGCGCGATATTCGTTAATTTTCATTTCAAGATACAAATCTTCTAAAAGACCGAACGCTCTCGTGTTCAGCTGACACTGAAGTTGCCAGTGCCGTATGATCTTTTCTTTTGTTGGGAATTCCCGAACCGTCTGGTGCAGCCACAGAGATCTGCAGCGCACTGATCTAAACTGAATAGTGCATGCTACAGGAGTACGGGAGACAACTCCAACTGACTAAATTTGTCGTCTGCTTTTGTTTTCGATACGACACGAAGCACTGACGGGAAGAAAAAGAAAAAATAGAATCACTTGTAAAGAGTTAACTATTCGTTTAGACAGTCACATTGCATGTATCAGATATAATTCTAACAGTGAAAGAACATATGAAGTAAAGTTTGTAAATGAGAGAGCGTATTGAGCTTAAGAATGTTGTATAAGAGAAAGGGAGAATGTACGTTCTGGGTTACTGATTCCGACAGACCCGGCATTGGTTCAAAACAACCTTACTTTACTGTATTTTTTTTTTTGTATGGATTTATGCAGTATTTTTCTGATTTTGTCGCATGTTTCATTTTAGTAAAAGTTTAGTCCAGAAGCCTATTTTGCGTTAATATTTAGGGTCTGTCGGAATCGGTGAGCCAGAACGTACATTCTCCCTTTCTCTCACCCAGTTATTTACAAAAGTTTATTGAGGCGAATGCAAAATGTCAAAGCAGCACCGCCCTGATATGGCCCTTCGTGATCGGCTGGGCGTTAAGCAAACAAACAACAAGTCGCGTAAGGCGAAAATACAACATTTAGTCAAGTAGCTGTCGAACTCACAGAATGAAACTGAACGCAATGCCATTTTTCAGCAAGACCGTATACTCGTAGCATCGTCAGTCCACCGCGCACGGCAAAGGCAGTGAAATTGACAGGAAGAGCGGGGTAGTAGTTGCGCTGAGAAGGATAGCACGCTTTTCTGTACCTCTCTTTGTTTTAACTTTCTGAGCGTGTTTTTAATCCAAACATATCATATCTATAAGTCATTAATTAATTTTTTAAGCCACCAAGCTGAAATGCAATACCGAAGTCCGGGCTTCGTCGAAGACTACTTGACCAAAATTTCAACCAATTTGGTTGAAAAATGAGAGCGTGACAGTGCCGCCAAAACTTTCACGAAAAGCCGGATATGACGTCATCAAAGACATTTATCAAAAAAAGGAAAAACACGTTCGGGGATATCATACCCAGGAACTCTCATGTCAAATTTCATAAAGATCGGTCCAGTAGTTTGGTCTGAATCGCTCTACACGCACGCACACACGCACGCACGCACACACATACACCACGACCCTCGTTTCGATTCCCCCTCGATGTTAAAACATTTAGTCAAAACTTGACTAAATGTAAACAAGTCGCGTAAGGCGAAAATACAATATTTAGTCAAGTAGCTGTCGAACTCACAGAATGAAACTGAACGCAATGCCATTTTACTCGTAGCATCGTCAGACCACCGCTCATGGCAAAGGCAGTGAAATTGACAAGAAGAGCGGGGTAGTAGTTGCGCTAAGAAGGATAGCACGCTTTTCTGTACCTCTCTTTGTTTTAACTTTCTGAGCGTGTTTTTAATCCAAACATATCATATCTATATGTTTTTGGAATCAGGAACCGACAAGGAATAAGATGAAAGTGTTTTTAAATTGATTTGGACAATTTGATTTTGATAATAATTTTTATATATTTAATTTTCAGAGCTTGTTTTTAATCCGAATATAACATATTTATATGTTTTTGGAATCAGCAAATGATGGAGAATAAGATAAACGTAAATTTGGATCGTTTTATAAATTTTTATTTTTTTTACAATTTTCCGATTTTTAATGACCAAAGTCATTAATTAATTTTTAAGCCACCAAGCTGAAATGCAATACCGAACCCCGGGCTTCGTCGAAGATTACTTGACCAAAATTTGAACCAATTTGGTTGAAAAATGAGGGCGTGACAGTGCCGCCTCAACTTTCACGAAAAGCCGGATATGACGTCATCAAAGACATTTATCAAAAAAATGAAAAAAACGTTCGGGGATTTCATACCCAGGAACTCTCATGTCAAATTTCATAAAGATCGGTCCAGTAGTTTAGTCTGAATCGCTCTACACACACACACACACACACACACGCACACACACACACACGCACACACACACACACGCACATACACCACGACCCTCGTTTCGATTCCCCCTCGATGTTAAAATATTTAGTCAAAACTTGACTAAATATAAAAAGCACGTGGAAAGTGAGCGATTTCCTTCTCGCGGGGATTGACGAAGCTGTATTGTCTTGGTAAAAAATAAATGCAGTGCGTTCAGTTTCATTCCGTGAGTTCGACAGCTTGACTGAATGTAGTAATTTTGCCTTACGCGACTTGTTTTTGGCTCACGTAAGTGTAGCCTATGCGATCGTAACTTTGTCTGTCTGTGCGTGTGTGTGTGTGTGTGTGTGTGTGTGTGTGTGTGTGTGTGTGTGTGCGTGTGTGCGTGTGTGCGTGTGTATGTCTGTGGTAGAAACTTTAACATTTGACTAAACACCGAAATACTCATTTCACCTGGTTATTTTTCAAGCACCATCTTCAAAATATTGAAGCAATGTTCAACATTGTGTCGGCATGTGTGTAGTTAAAGCGTGTATCCAAAGAAAACGGGTGGTGGGGGGTTTTGAAGTGGTACAAGCAGTTGACTGGTTTCTGTCGTGTGTGGCATGTAGACCAGGTCAGGTGTCAAGACCAGGTCAGGGGTCGCGCGAAGGATTGTGGTATAGATTCACTTCTCCAGTTCTCACTTCTGCATTCGCCGATTCGGGGAAGACGACTTCATGTTGTTCGGTTTCTAAGCTCCAGAAAAGTAAATAAAGAAGCTACCGAAGGGAGATTTCCTACAATTTGATCTGCACAGCGTTTTTCCAATGTCCACGTGAGGAAGAGCTGTCGAAATGGACTGATGATGGACTGATGATGTCATTTGTATGGAGTCGACGCACGTGCGAGGATATGTATGTGTGGGAGGGGGGGGGGGACGCGGGAGATGGAAGCTTGCTGTATGTTATGTAATGTATATATTGTGTGTGATACGTGGAAATGTGATACTATTTATTTGCATGTATGATACAGGTACAAATGTGATAATTGTAGGCTTATACTAGTGATTACTGTGTGTGATACATGAAATGTGATATGAATGCTGTTTTTATATGTTATACTCTTACTTTCTCCCAAGCGCAAGACAAATTCTTCTATGAAAATTGAAGCCAATAAAATTTGAGTTGAGTTGAGTTGAGCTGAAAGCGCAGTGTCGATCTGGCAGCCGTATCCCGGTAAGTACAGAGACAGATCTAGTGTCTCCCACTCTGATAACGTGTCACCTACTGTTTTAATTTCTTTTTATTTCAGCAGACACGGATGTCCAACACAGTGCTAGGCAGTCACCTCTAGTGAAATGAGTTGATCTAAAGTGCCTGTAATGTTTGGATGTCTTTAATTGTTCGTGGTTCGATTTATGTGAATTTCAAGACTTGCAGTAGAGTCTCAAGTTAAGTTTACTCTGCCCGAAAAAAACTGTCCATCATTTACTTGAACATGCAGATATAAGGAAACGGAATGAATCTGTTCTCAAAGTCAAAATGATCACGATTTTTTCCTCAGATTCAAAACATGCACTGTCATGGTTTTGTCTGTACAATTTAGTAAGTCTTGCCTTGCAACAACTTCCTTGAACTTGAAAGACAGTTTTTGAATGCTAGATCCGTATCGCGTTTCATTCCAGACTCGATTCTCTCTTTGATTGTACTGTTTGCTGTTTACGCACTATCATGATTCGCTATGTAACGTTTGGTAAGCTTACATTGCAACAGCTTTCTTGTCTTTGTTGGCATTTTCTTTCAAGGCAGCACAACGTAAGATTAGATTCTTTCGGACAGAGGGTAGAATGAGAATTTTGAGACAAAGCTTGCTGTGGCATTTGTTTGTAAATAATGGTACATGACATGTGTCACAGTGATTCTGTATTTTTCTGCGGTTGATGTGGTTTCTTTTTTCCTCTCTTGTTTTTTCCCTCCTGAGTTGATCGTTATCATTTAAACAAGACGCTCAGAGAGTACCTCCGTTGTTCCTTAAAATGGAATGTGAATAGTGTGTTGGTTGTGTTGACCGTCAGAATTATTTTAAGAACAAGGCTGCTGCAGTCAGTTGACATGTTTCGCATATTGTAGGGTTACCATGCTGCATAGGTAAAGTGGCTTGTATAACCTGACTATTCTGTTTCAAAACACTGTTTATATTTGTGTAGGTTGTAGTCATCATAACTAATCGCATTTTGCCATTTGTTTCAGAAAGGAGGATAAGCTACAAGATCGGCGCTATGTCAGATATGCCTCAGCCACATGAAGACTTCCGAATTTAGATCCACTCGGCATGGTGACAAGTCTTGATGAAAAGTATGGGACTGAGGACAGCAGTGGAAAAAGTGGCCACATGGCAGGTACCTATTGCTTAGTGTCTGCAGTGCAAAAGACAGATAAGCTGATGGTAGATTTGCAAATGAACACAGTGCCTGTGTGTGTGTGTGTGAGGATTGCACAAGATCTCATTGAAGGACAACTGCACCAACAACAAATACACAGTCATTTTATCTGTTTGCCTTCTTTTGAAAATTATACATGGAGTTGATATGATGCGTTAGTTTTAACTGTGTGTATATGTGTGCGTGTGAATAGAATAGAATAGAATAGAATAGAATACATGTTATTGTCGGAACCAAATTGGTTATTGACACAAAGAGCGATTAAAACAATCTGAAATAAACTTTCCTAGACGAATTTGTATTCTGTCTTCGCAAAATACTTCACTAGGTTTATTGTTGGAATACTTTATATCTATATTTGATAGATCCTTTATAAAATCATTTCGCAGTTCAGTGAACTTTTGACATCCGTCTAGGAAGTGAATTTCATCTTCAATAACGTTACATTTATTACATAAACGATTTTCTCTTGGTATGTTATTATGTCTTCCAGTTTCAATTTTTAAAGAGTGTGTACTTGTCCTTAATTTACTCAGTAAATGTCTATGCTTGATATTCGTAATGCTTATAAGGTATGGCTGAACTTCGTATGTCTTGCTTACAGAGGAATAAAATTTCAGCCTTGGACGACCTTCACATTTAATTTTCTCCCAAAACTTTATGTAGTTAATCCTTAACTTTTCTTGTATGTCGTTTTGTAGTTTACCGATGTCAAATGAATATTGATTGAGCCATACATGTTTAAAACCTATTTTGTACAAAAGCTCTTTGATGAAAGTTAGCCACGGATTTTTTGGCGCTTGGTTTAACGATTCTTCATATATTTGATGAATAAATGATTTATTCTCCGTTTTCAAAATATGTGCCCAATACGATATGCTTTGTGATAACATGTTTAGTCCTAAAGGAAATCTTCCTATTTCTGCTAAAACTGGAATCCACATGGCTTTTTTGTGCACACCAAGAATAAATCTACAAAATTTAACATGGACAGATTCGTGAAGACATTCATTCGAAATACATCTTTCAAAAAAGTTTTCAATGTCATTGGTATCGTTTTTGCTCGTGAACATGTAAGGGAACCAAATTTCTGCTCCATATGTTAAAATGGGGTGAACCAATGAATCAAATAAATGAAATATTGTATCAATTTGCACATTTTCATTTCTAAATGTTTTTCGAAGAGAATATGCTGCTTTATTTCCTTGTTTACTTAAATGTTCTTGCGCCAAAGTTAGTTTACCATTTTGTGTGTGTGTGTGTTTGTGTGTGTGTGTGTGTGTGTGTGTGTGTGTGTGTGTGTGTGTGTGTGTGTGTGTGTGTATGTGGTGTGTGTGTGTGTGTGTGTGTGTGTGTAGTGATTTTCTCTTACAATAGGATTTGAATGAAAGCTCTCATTACAATTGAACATTTTTTGAAGCTGCATTTACAACAAAAAACAACAACAAACAAACAAACAAACAAACACACAAACAATACATTCTTGCAGAGACACAAATCCTAAAACTATCCCCAAAACCGCCAGACAGGCCCACCTAACAAACAAAAGGCAGGCAGAGAGACAGCCGACAAGCAGACAGTATGGCATTCCGTTTGTCAAATAATTATTCGGATACTTTTTCATGTTTTTTTCACCAGTTTTAGCTAAATAATCATTATTTAGAAGCTCATGTGCTAAATAAGTAATTGTTTATAAACAATGTAAAAAAATTCTAAATAATTTTTTGTTTACGTAAACCATTCATTGTTTACCTAAACAATTCATTGTTTACGTGAATAATTCATTGTTTACGTAAATAATTCATTGTTTACGTAAATAATGTATTGTTTACACAAATAATCACTTATTTCACAAACTAATATTTTTTGGGTGGATAAAGTGAGCAGTTGCTAAATAAATCATTGTTTACCTATATAATGCATTATTTAGCAGATTCGCTAAATAATGAAAACTGCTTTCCCTAAACAATTCATTGTTTAGGGAAAGCAGTTTTCATTATTTAGGGGAATCAAGAATTGACTTCTAAGCTTCATTTTTTTTCTTTGTGTATATACTATAATTCAATACAAGGTATCTCCAAACATTATTTATCACAAAATGTTCGTAAATTTGTTTATTTTACAAGCTGAAATTGCCGTACGAAAAGAACTGAATGCGAAAACAAACAAAAGATCCCGGTCAACAACAGCTATTTTAAGAAAAGAGTGTGTGGAGAGACCTTGTATTCAATTATAGTAATCACTGAAAGACATAAAACTTAGTTCAGAAGCGAATCCTAGAAACCCCTAAATAATGGAAAATGTGTTGGCTAAACAATTCATTGTTTACGTAAATAATTCATTGTTTACGAAAATAATGATTTATTTAGCAACATTGCTGATTGTTTATAAACAATGTAATATAAGTCTAAATGATATATCGTTTACGTAAACAATATATTATTTAGACGTATTTTACATTGTTTGTAAACAATCAGCAATGTTGCTAAATAAATCATTATTTACGTAAACAAAGAATTATTCACGTAAACAATGAATTGTTTAGGTAAATAATGAATGGTTTACGTAAACAAAACATTATTTAGAATTGTTTTACATTGTTTATAAACAATTACTTATTTAGCACATGAGCTTCTAAATAATGATTATTTAGCTAAAACTGGTGAAAAAAACTTGAAAAAGTATCCAAATAATTATTTGACAAATGGAATGCCATACGACAGACATGCAAACAGACAGACAAACCAATACTTTCAGAGAAAGCGACACCAACAAACCGACGAGAAAACAGAAACAAGCATAAGAAAACACAAGCCGCGTAAGGCGAAATTACTACATTTAGTCAAGCTGTGGAGCTCACAGAATGAAACTGAACGCACTGCATTTTTTCACAATGACCGTAGTCCGCCGCTCGTGCAAAAGGCAGTGAAATCAAATGAGCCTGTTTAGCGCGGTTGTGGTTGCGCTGTGCTAAATAGCACGCTTTATTTCTGTACCTCTCTTCGTTTTAACTTTCTGAGCGTGTTTTTAATCCAAACATATCATATCTATATGTTTTTAGAATCAGGAACCGATAAGGAATAAAATGAAATTGTTTTTAAATCGATTTCGGAAATTTAATTTTAATCATATTTTTATATTTTTAATTTTCAAGTCTTGTAATATAACATATCTATATGTTTTTGGAATCAGAAAATGATGAAAAATAAGATAAACGTAAGTTTGTATCGTTTTATAGAAAAATAGTTTTAATTACAAATTTTAGATGTTTAATGACGAAAGTCATAAATTAATTTTTAAGCCTCCAAGCTGAAATGCAATACCAAAGTCCGGCCTTCGTCGAAGATTGCTTGGCCAAAATTTCAATCAATTTGATTGAAAAATGAGGGTGTGACAGTGCCGCCTCAACTTTTACAAAAAGCCGGATATGACGTCATCAAAGACATTTATCAAAAAAATTGAAAAAAATGGGGATATTATACCCAGGAACGCTCTTGTAAAATTTCATAAAGATTGGTCCAGTAGTTTAGTCTGGATCGCTCTACAGACACACACACACACACACACACACACACACACACACACACACACACACACACACACATACACACACACACACATATATATATATATACCACGACCCTCGTCTCGATTTCCCCTCTGTATTAAAACATTTAGTCAAAACTTGACTAAATGTAACAAGTCGCGAAAGGCGAAATTACTACATTTAGTCAAGCTGTGGAACTCACAGAATGAAACTGAACGCACTGCATTTTTTCACAATGACCGTTGTCCCCCGCGAGTGCAAAAGTCAGTGAAAGTGAAAAGCCTGTTCAGCGCGGTAGCGGTTGCGCTGTGCTGCATAGCACGCTTTACTGTACCTCTCTTCGTTTTAACTTTCTGAGCGTGTTTTTAATCCAAACATATCATATCTATATGTTTTTGGAATCAGGAACCGACAAGGAATAAGATGAAACTGTTTTAAAACGATTTCGGAAATTTAAATTTAATAATAATTTTTATATTTTTAATTTTCAGAGCTTGTTTTTAATCCGAATATAACATATTTATATGTTTTTGGAATCAGAACATGATGAAGAATAAAATAAAAGTAATTTTGGATCGTTTTATACAAACATAATTTTAATTACAATTTTCAGATTTAAAATGACCAAATTCATTGATTAATTTTTAAGCCTCCATGCTGAAATGCAATACCGAAGTCCGGCCTTTGTCGAAGATTGCTTGGCCAAAATTTCAATCAATTTGATTGAAAAATGAAAGTGTGACAGTGCCTCCGCAACTTTTACAAAAAGCCGGATATGACGTCATCAAAGACATTTATCGAAAAAAAGAAAAACAGTTCCGGGGATATCATTCCCAGAAACTCTCATGTAAAATTTCATAAAGATTGGTCCAGTAGTTTAGTCTGAATCGCTCTACATACACACACGCACAGACAGACAGACACACACACACATACACCACACCCTCGTCTCGATTCCCCCCTCTACGTTAAAACATTTAGTCAAAACTTGACTAAATGTAAAAAAGTAATGCGTACGCTTTCTTGTTCCGTCGTTGGTAGACGGTGTTGCTGTGGACCAACAACCCCCTTCACCGCACTCACTGTGAAATCTTCACCATGACCTAAATTCCTCCGGGACCTCTGCTCCACAAAACTTCAAAATTGATCTGCACCCGTAGACCTTTTCAAAATACATTTCCTGTGTCCATTAAGCCTGACGTCAAAACACACCAGCTAGCTTCTGTCGCATTGTCTTCAGCAAAACAACGTGGAATTGTAAAACATGTTACTGTCACATGAGAATTTTGACAACAGAGGGTGGTGGTGCAACAGCACTTACAATAAGCAATCAGCAAATTGAAGTTTTCGCTGGTATAAGAGGCATAGACAAAGGGTGAGAGATGTTTTTACCGAAAAAGCGTCGGATTTGAATGTACCTATTCCAACAAAGGATAAAACATTCGCTAATCGTATAGAATGCCAAACATGTTCATTTTCAATTGAGAAAGAAATAAGAGTTCCTGGTTTAAATACGTAAGTATTTTTAACGACATTTTGAGTGTGAAAATCACGAGCAATGTAATGCTTAATAAGATTCAATAACAGGTTAATCGTGAATACTTGTGTCTTTCAGCTTCAGCACCCTGTAAATGTTTTGATATTGCTTCAGGCGACTTGGTGGGTTTTTTCTCTTCTTGATCTACTTTTCAACGGGGCATGTAATCCCGAAAGATACATTTCAAACAAAGTCTTGTCATTGTTACGAGACACACACACACAAAAATTGATTTATCATTGTAAAGAAAGTGTGGGTGTTTGAAGCAGAAAAGGTCATCAGGTTCTCTTTTCCATGGAAGACATGTTTGTTCTATTCTGCTTGCTTTTGCAAATCATGAGCAACCTTTAATGGTAACACACACACACACACACACACACACACACACACACACACACACACACACGCACACACATATCTATATATCTGTATATATATACGACTTGTGTCTGTCTGTGTGTGTGTGTGTGTGTTCGCGATGCACGGCCAAAGTTCTCAATGGATCTGCTTCAAATTTGGTGGGCATATTCAGGTAGACCCCGGGCACAACCTGGTCGATGAGAATTTTCAACACGTGCTCTCAGCGCGCAGCGCTGAACCGATTTTGGTTCCACCTCAGCTACTCGGGCCCCCATACCGACACACCAAACCCGCTACTGAGACCACATCACAACGCCAAAGTTCTCGGTGGATCTTTTTCAAATTTGGACACCGTATTCAGCTACACCCCGGACACAATATCATCGATGAGATATTTCAACACGTGCTCTCAGCGCGCAGCGCTGAACCGATTTTGGTTTTTCTGTTCATTTCACCATTACAAGTAACTCTTCCTTATCTTCTCCAGTGTTTTCCGTTTATCTCCCTTCCTTCGTGTGGCTTCAATCCATATTCCCGTTTCTACGTTACTATTTTTAGAATGTCACTGCGCTGTCCAGAACGCTTCCCTTGCACCCGTAAGTTGTTCTTACTGTCAAAGTGAAAAGGTCGAATCAATTTATAGCCACGCGAAAAATACACTCTCACCTATCTCTATATATTTATAGATATAGATATACATATATATATACGGCTTCTCTGTGTGTGTGTGTGTTTGTGTGTGTGTGTGGGCAAAAACCTGTGTATTGTAGAGTTCTGTTTGTGATGGGGTCTAGCGGCTTTTGTCTGTCTGTATGTGTGCGTGCCTGTGTGTGTTCTTAATCTAAGACAAATGTCGCCAATGTTTTTACAGAGTGACGTTAAATAAACGATTTTATCATCATCATCTGTCTGTATGTTCTGGCATTTGAGAAGCCACAACAGATAATATAGGGCTAAGAAATAAGCTCTAAAAATCTCAAGTTCTTACTGTCAAAGCGAAAAGGTCGAATCAATTTATAGCCACGCGAAAAATACACTCTCACCTATCTCTATATATTTATAGATATAGATATACATATATATATATATACGGCTTCTCTGTGTGTGTGTGTGTGTGTTTGTGTGTGTGTGTGTGGGGGAAAAAACCTGTGTATTGTAGAGTTCTGTTTGTGATGTGGTCTAGCGGCTTTTGTCTGTCTGTATGTTCTGGCATTTGAGAAGCCACAACAGATAATATAGGGCTAAGAAATAAGCTCTAAAATTCTCAAACCCGTTTGACAGGACTTCGCCTTCAAAGGTGATTGTGGTGAACCGCCACGCTGTCTGTCTCTGTCTCGCGATTCACCCTGGCGAATTCACCATTCCCAGTAACTCTTCCTTATCTTCTCCAGTGTTTTGCGCCTTCGTCTGGCTTCAATCCATATTCCCGTTTCTACGTTACTATTTTTAGAATGTCACTGCGCTGTCCAGAACGCTTCCCTTGCACCCGTAAGTTGTTCTTACTGTCAAAGTGAAAAGGTCGAATCAATTTATAGCCATGCGAAAAATACACTGTCACCTATCTCTATATATTTATAGATATAGATATACATATATATATATACGGCTTCTCTGTGTGTGTGTGTGTTTGTGTGTGTGTGTGTGGGCAAAAACCTGTGGATTGTAGTGTTCTGTTTGTGATGGGGTCTAGCGGTTTTTGTCTGTCTGTATGTTCTGGCATTTGTAGCAGTCCACTTTCTATTTATCCAAGCGGACAGGCAGTGAATGATCGTCCAACGCAAGGTACTCCCCAGGGACTGTGTTTTCAGATGGTGGAACACAGGAAAAGTAGATGACAGTAAAAAAGCATTCAAACATCAATGTTATTGTAGTCTCATGTTTTAAATATTGGCTGAGAAGGTTTTGTCAATAATAATACACACAGACACATCCTCACAAACACACACGAACTGTGGTCGCATTCCTATAGCATTGTTCTGAGGAAGAAGAAAAAAACTAGTTTGGTATGCACATGCATTCTTTAATAAATCAATATTATTTAGTAGGCCTAAAACTACAAAATTATGAAAATGTATTTCAGAGAGAGAGAGAGAGAAGGCGAAGGCGAATGCGAATTTTTATTGCATCAAACACAATGTGTATGTACAAGGGGGAGAAATAGTTAGCATGTGAACAAAGTGGACTTGACCGTCCGGAAGCAAGGCAACTTAAAATCAACACCTAGCACAAGAAGTAAAAACAGAGAAGAAAAAAAAATACAGTAAGATGAAGACAAGGATTTTGGGTTGTACGATCATACCGGTCTATTTCACAATTGATTTTCTCTTTGTCTAAACGCGTAGAACACATAATTTGACAATGCAATCAGTCGTAATTTGTTGTCAGTCTGTAAAATACACAACGATGAGTTGGAGAACTGGTCAAGGTCAAAACAAGCACCAATGTACTTTTGACGGATTGCATTGTAAGCTGGGCATTTAAACAGGAAGTGGTTTTCATTTTCTTCAGTTGATTTACAAAATGTACAATTTCTGGATTCAGCGCACTCGGGATTATAGCGCAGTTTATTTACCTTCAATGGTGTAATGCCCAGTCTGAACTTTGTGTACATTTTGCGTATGTACTGGTTTTCAATGACACCCAGATACTTTTCTTTTTCAAGTTCTCCTTTAAACATCCTGTATACATCAAATCTCACACTTGTATCAAGTTTACAGTGCCAGTTTTGCTCAAAGCAGTCTTGCAGACGTTGCTGAAATGTTCTAATAAACGCACATTCCCTACCTACAGACCAGTTCAACCACACATCTCCAAATCCATTCATGCAAAGGAGGCATTTAACTTGTGAGACCCAATTCTGTTTTCCCCTTTCAACTGCGTTTTTTAACATGATGTATGACATCTTTGCATATCTCGAATCCGACATACAGTTAAGTCTCAACCAGTACTTTACGCTTCGGATATTTGCTAGGATTGACAAAGTGCATCTTCCAAGTTCCCCATGCATACACCATCTGGTTTGGACTGTTTGACGAGATCCCGAGTAATCTTTTACAGGCATACATGTGAACCTTTTCAATCTGTGAACAGTCAAAACATCCCCATAGTTCTGAGCCATAGAGCAAGATGGGAGCAATTTGCGCATCAAATAATTTGAAAAATATGTCCATGTCGTGGCATCCTATATTCCATAAGACTTTAAAAATTTCAATGACACCTTGTTTGGCTCTGGTGATTGCGTCATTGAACGAGAGATTCAAACGGGCTTGGGTTGTGAATGTCAGACCGAGATACTTGTAAGAGCTAGCACTTGATACTTGCGCGTTTCCGTAGAACCATTTCTCACTTTTGGCTAAATGACCACCGTTTCGAAAAACAACGACATTGGTTTTATTCATGTTTAGCCTTAACCCAAGACGCTTTGAAACGTTATGTAAGATGTTCAGTTGGTTTTGCAAACCCACTATGGACGATGATAGCAGTGCAATGTCGTCAGCGAACATCAAAAGAAACAGTTCGATCTCGCCGGGAAGCATTTGAATTCCGTGTCTGCCCTTACATATTATTTCCGAGGCAAGTTCGTTTATAAGAAACGAAAAAAGCGTTGGGCTCGCTAGACAGCCCTGCTTCAGGCCTTGTAGGCATTCAAAATAATCAGTATTGCCAGAGTTACATCGGACGCAAGAGAGAACAGATGAGTACATTGACCTAAGCATGTTAAACATTCTTCCTTTTACACCAATCTTTAATAAAACATTCCACAAAACATCCCTTTTAACGGTGTCAAACGCCTTTTGAAAGTCCACAAAAGCAACATATAACTTCTTTTTTAGTTGAAGCTGCTTGGTAACTGCTGCATAAAGAGTGAACATGTGGTCAATTGTGGAGTAATTTTTTCTAAAACCCGCCTGTGACTCAGAGAGAATGTTGTTTTCCTCAGCCCACGCTGTCAAACGGGCATTCATAATACTGGTATACAACTTGCTCACACAACTTAACAAAGAGACGCCTCTATAATTGTCAGGGTTCTCATCATCACCTTTCTTAAATATTGGTTGAATGATAGCCTTTGCCCAATCTGAAGGGTAGTCACCAGTCCTAAAAAGGTCGTTAAACAACGTCAAAAGATAGGGGACGATTGTGTCACCTGTGGTTTTTAAGAGATCATTTAAAACGCCATCTGGTCCCGCTGCTTTCCCTTTTTTTAAGCCACTTAAAGCAGTCCTCACTTCTTCTTCGGTAATATCACTGTTGAGAATGTCGCAGTCAAGTTCGTTTTCTTCTTCAGTGTCAGTATGGTCATGTTCTTGAACATGCCTTCTATCATCATCCTCGTTAAGTACTTTCTTAAAATGATCATACCATGCCTGATTGTCAATAGTTCCTGCGGGTTTACGTTTCCTCCTGAATTTCTTTCTCTCCTTCCGAGCCTGTATGATAAGTCCGTGTAGTAGTCCCACTTGCAAAATGGAGAATATTTTCCCTGTTTTCGACGACGAACTTTTTTCATCAATAGTTTAGTCAATGTTGGTTGAAATTGTCCAATTTTTGCACGGTGCAATGCAGGACACGTAGGCATCTTTTATTGCAAAAATTGCAGCAATTAGTGGTTTAGAAATAGTTAAACAAGCTCATTTCACCGGACGATCAAGAAGCACGTCTTACCAGAAATCTGAAAACAGCTCACCCCCCGAGAGAGAGAGAGAGAGAGAGAGAGAGAGAGAGAGAGAGAGAGAGAGAGAGAGAGAGACAGAGAGAGACAGAGAGAGAGAGAAAGAGAGAGAGAGAGACAGAGAGAGAAAGAGAGAGAAAGAGAGTAAGAGAAAGACAGAGAGAGAGAGAGAGTAAAAGAAAGAGACAGACAGACAGACATAGATACAGAGAGAGAGAGAGAGAGAGGGGGGAGTGAGACAGAGAGAGAGGGAGAGAGAGAGAGAGAGAGAGAGAGAGAGAGAGAGAGAGAGAGAGAGAGAGAGAGAGAGAGAGAGAGAGAGGGGAGGAAAGTAAGATTGTAACAGTCATTTCGTAAAGATGTTCAGAAGTCGACTAGCTGTATTATAGTGTCAGTAGCGGAAAACGTAGTCGTAGTCTGAGTCTACAAATGCTGTCAAAATTAGGACATTCAACAACAAACAAGTAAAACATAGGGGAAGGTTGCCTAATATGGACCACTGCCTAATATGGACCACCTCCTGTTCTAACAAACCAACGGTGCTAGAGCGCTCAAAACAATTGCATTCGCTGTATTCATCCTCTCTCTCTTCAAAACTGTTGCAGAAAAAACAAACCCCCAAACCATTAGGCTTTTTCTCCTGTTTGCACTTTCGGTAGCGTTCACCCTAAATGTTGTGACGCCTAAATCGGACTAGTTTTTGTCAACAGCCAAAGCCGTTATCACACAAAAAGTGCTATATAAGACAGCTAAGACTGTATTTGTTACGTTGTAGCAGGGTTGACCCCTGAGTTTCTACTGCAAGCAAACAATAATAGGAAAAGGTACGGGTGTGTTGCTTGATATGGACCTCCTTGTACAAAAAATAAACAAATTAAAGCTAAAGGCTGGTTTCATTGATTAATTAAGAAGTTTGCTGAAGATAACCTTTATCTAGCCCTCGAGCTTTCAAAAAAATAAAACAAATAGTCTTTTTTACGTGGGAGTTGATACTTTCATTTATTTTCACCCTGTTTCTTAAGTTTCCTGATGTGCTGCAAATAATGTTCTCATCAACCAGAAACAGAAATCTAAAGCATATTTGAATTAGTCTGACTTGCACACTATGTTGTATCATATTATTTGGAAATATAGGGGGCTTTTTACAGTGATTTGTGAAGGCCGCTTCACTGGTCCATATTAGGCGCCTAGACTCCTAATATAGACCATTTGAGATGTTTCTGTATCTAATTTTTGCTGAATATCTATCAAAGCTTATTCGCTCTAATTCGGCATAACGGTTACATTAAGAGTAGGACTGTCAAACACAAAATGAAACTTCTTCATCGAGCAGATTGTGTCCGGGATCTACCTGAATATGCCCACCAAATTTGAAGCAGATCCATCGAGAACTTTGGCCGTGCATCGCGAACGCACAGACACACACAAGCCGTATAGATATAGAGAAGATTTGTTCGTTATGTCAGTCGTTTCTTCAAAGAGTGTCTTTTATGTCTATATTTGATGAGTTTGAATGTTCCTTCAACGGAATTATGAGTGTCCCAATATTCTTCTGAGAAATTAAAATATCGCTTCAAGACTGTATCAGTGATTTAATTGTATAAGAAAGATGTGCAGCTAAATCGGCGAAGATCCAACTGTGTGCGTAAATAAAAGGAACGGGACGTGCTGTGCGATATCGAATGTGTTTTAGTGTGTGTGTGTGTGTGTGTGTGTGTGTATGGTGTGTGTGTGTGTGTGTGTGTGTGTGTGTGTGTGTGTGTGTGTGTGTGGGTGAGTGCGTGTGTTAGTGTTAGTGTGTGTGTGTGTCCAGGGATGCAAAATAGCCGCCAAACGGCGAAAAATCGCCGTTTTTACTTTTTAAAATCGCCGTTTTTCATGCACAGTCGCCGAAAAAAAAGAAGAGGAAAAATGTAAACCGAGCATGCCTCTCGGTGTTTATTCTCAAGCGGGCGAATCCGAAAGCCGTATTCTTAAACGGGCGAAGCTGTAAACCGTTTGTCATTTCCAAACACGTGAGCGCGGGCGCGTTAACTTGTGCCTTCCCGAAAAATGGCTTCGTGCATGAAGTTCGTTGAACGCGGGTTTGAAAAGAAAATCAAGGAAAACGCAAAGAACGAGTGGAAATAGGAGTGGTTGGACAGAAACGTCAACGAGCAAAGAGTAGGCGATGTCATCCGCAAAATTGAACAAGTCGCGTAAGGCGAAAATACAACATTTAGTCAAGTAGCTGTCGAACTCACAGAATGAAACTGAACGCAACGCAACGCAGCAAGACCGTATACTCGTAGCATCGTCACTCCACCGCCCGTGGCAAAGGCAGTGCCCGTGGAATTGACAAGAAGAGCGGGGTATTCGTTGCGCTGAGAAGGATAGCACGCTTTTCTGTACCTCTCTTCGTTTTAACTTTCTGAGCGTGTTTTTAATCCAAACATATCATATGTATATGTTTTTAGAATCAGGAACCGACACGGAATAAGATGAAATTGTTTTTAAATTGATTTCGAAAAAAAAAATTTTATAATAATTTTTATATATTTAATTTTCAGAGCTTGTTTTTAATCCGAATATAACATATTTATATGTTTTTGGAATCAGCAAATGATGGAAAATAAGACGAACGTAAATTTGGATCGTTTTATAAATTTTTATTTTTTTTTACAATTTTCAGATTTTTAATGACCAAAGTCATTAATTAATTTTTAAGCCACCAAGCTGAAATGCAATACCGAAGTCCGGGCTTCGTCGAAGATTACTTGACCAAAATTTCAACCAATTTGGTTGAAAAATGAGGGCGTGACAGTGCCGCCTCAACTTTCACGAAAAGCCGGATATGACGTCATCAAAGACATTTATAAAAAAAATGAAAAAAAACGTTCGGGGATTTCATACCCAGGAACTCTCATGTCAAATTTCATAAAGATCGGTCCAGTAGTTTAGTCTGAATCGCTCTACACACACACACACACACACACACACACACAGACACACGCACATACACCACGACCCTCGTCTCGATTCCCCCCCTCGATGTTAAAACATTTAGTCATAACTTGACTAAATGTAAAAAGCCGGAAACGCATTTTGTGTGGCGTGTTCGAAACCAGTGGTGTATGGCAGCCGCGGCTTTGTGGCCATTGAAGAACACATTCGACTAATAACTAATTGTGGACACACACATTACCACTTGCAATGCTTAATCAATACTCACAGCATAGACAGTAAGAATGTTTTCATTGTGTGACAAGGTTAAGAGACTATTTTTAAAGTTTTTCTATGACAAAATCCAGATGTTTTTATTTTATGCCAGAGATTGAGTGAGAATTTTTGGCTTCTTCAAAGACAATAAGATCATTAAGGATCTTGTCTTCATTTTGTGCCAGGTGTTGAGTGACAAGCCTTCTTTATGTGCAAGGTGTTGAGTGACAATGTTTCTAAGATTTTTCACAGACAATAAGTCCAGATGCCTTCAAGCTCATTTGTGCCAAGAGTTTAGAGAAGGTGTTTAGTGGCTTCAGTGACAGTAAGGATATAAGATCTGCATTGTGTGTCAGGGATTTGAGACTATGACTGCTAAGACACAACCATTTTTTTAATTGTCTGTCAGAGACAAAGTTTTAAAGTTTCAAATACATCCAAAGCAAAGGGATTTTTACAGTTGCCATTACAGACTTTGTGACTTGCCAATGTCATCTTGTCAGTGCCATGGATTGATACAGCTTGCAGACAGAGTGAGTCAACATATCTCTGTCTCCCTGTCCCTCTCTCTCCAAGTAATGTCATGTGGCTGCTTTATACAAGTATATGATTGTCCATATTTTCAATGATCAGAAGACAGAACACTCTAGTCTAATGACTGTTCATTTGGTAAAAATATTAGTGATACTAAACTCTATAGTCTATAAGCAGTAACTTTTCTAAAGTAAATTTAGTAAAACAGTAAGTATTGTACATTATTTTAGACACTGTGAATATAAGTTTTTTTTTTAGGGTAATATTGCCGTTTATGCATGTTTTTGGTCATTAATTTGTTCATAATGCTTCAGCTTCAGGGGGCAGCGCCCCCTGAACCCTCGCCAGGGCGTTGCCCCTGGACCCCAATGGGGGCCTTCCGCGGCCCCCAGACCCCCGCCACTTTTCCTCTTTTTTTGTTTTTTATATTTAGTCAAGTTTTGACTAAATATTTTAACATCGAGGGGGAATCGAAACGAGGGTCGTGGTGTATGTGCGTGTGTGTGTCTGTGTGTGTGTGTGTGTGTGTGTGTGTAGAGCGATTCAGACTAAACTACTGGACCGATCTTTATGAAATTTGACATGAGAGTTTCTGGTTATGAAATCCCCGAACGTTTTTTTCATTTTTTTGATAAATGTCTTTGATGACGTCATATCCGGCTTTTCGTGAAAGTTGAGGCGGCACTGTCACGCCCTCATTTTTCAACCAAATTGGTTGAAATTTTGGTCAAGTAATCTTCGACAAAGCCCGGACTTCGGTATTGCATTTCAGCTTGGTGGCTTAAAAATTAATTAATGACTTTGGTCATTAAAAATCTGAAAATTGTAAAAAAAAATAAACATTTATAAAACGATCCAAATTTACGTTTATCTTATTCTCCATCATTTGCTGATTCCAAAAACATATAAATATGTTATATTCGGATTAAAAACAAGCTCTGAAAATTAAATATATAAAAATTATTATCAAAATTAAATTGTCGAAATCAATTTAAAAACACTTTCATCTTATTCCTTGTCGGTTCCTGATTCCAAAAACATATAGATATGATATGTTTGGATTAAAAACACGCTCAGAAAGTTAAAACAAAGAGAGGTACAGAAAAGCGTGCTATCCTTCTTAGCGCAACTACTACCCCGCTCTTCTTGTCAATGTCACTGCCTTTGCCATGAGCGGTGGACTAACGATGCTACGAGTATACGGTCTTGGTGAAAAATGGCATTGCGTTCAGTTTCATTCTGTGAGTTCGACAGCTACTTGACTAAATATTGTATTTTCGCCTTACGCGACTTGTTTTGTTTGCATCCCTGTGTGTGTGTGTGTGTGTGTGTGTGTGTGTGTGTGTGTGTGTGTGTGTGTGTGTGTGTGTGTGTGTGTGTGTGTGTGTGTGTGTGAGCCTAAGTGAGTAAGTGTCCCAGTGTGTGTGTGTGTGTGTGTGTGTGTGTGTGTGGAAGAAATATCCACAGATCTAGAAACCCCACATGAACAGAAGTAAAACAATTCAACCGTTGAATGTTCTGGCATATCAGCACTGTCAGCGAACAAGGGAATGAAAAGACCCCACGTATGCGTGTTATCGGAATTACTTCGACCATGATATGCAAGGGGGAGAAATGAGGGTGCTTTTTGCGTGCTAGAAGCGGAAGGTTACTTCCCTTACAAACACTAGCTAAACAGATCTATGCAGTACAAGCATATACTAAATCGGAAAAATGCTGTGTGTGTGTGTGTGTGTGTGCGTGCGTGCGTGCACGCGCACGCGCGTATTTGTGTGATCGTGTGTGAGAAAACTGTACGTGCGCGTGTCTAAATGCGTATTTGTGTTTTTTTGTCTGTCACTGAGTACGTGTGTGTGTGTATCTTAGTATGTAACTTTGTGCGAGTGTGTGTGTGTGTGTGTGTATGTGTGTGTGTGTGTGTGTGTGTATGTGTGTGTGTGTGTGTGTGTATGTGTGTGTGTGTGTATGTGTGTATGTGTGTGTGTGTGTGTGTGTGTATGTGTGTGTGTGTGTGTATGCGCGTGTGTGTGTGCGTGCGTGCGTGCGTTCGTGTTTGTGTGTGCGTGCGTGTGCGAGTGCGTGCGTGTGAGCGTGCGTGCGTGCGTGTTTGTGTGTGCGTGCGTGCGTGTGAGCGTGCGTGCGTGACCTTCGATACAGCCACCAGATTGTGTACCGAGGTTTCATGGTCTCAATCACAGGGTTAATTTGGCCTGACCCCCATTCGAAACTGGATCCTATAGACCACAGGGTCTGGCTTCATAAGAAAATATAACACTTGCAAAAAAAAGGAAGAAATTGTTGATACTTCCACAATTTAGCATATGCAACAATGAGGTTTTTGTCATCATGTTGGCACTATCTTGTCTGCATAAAAAGCACGTGTGTTTGTAAAAACTGTTGGATCGTTTGAGATTGTTTTTGATTTTTAAGGTGTCAAAATGAAGAGTTCGACCGTTTATATGAAATCAAATTGTGTTATTTCGTTACCTGAAATTCCACACTTGTTTTCAAAAGGCAACCCTGATACCGACTATCACACAACATGTTCAACCTGTATGGTTTGTTTGTTTGTTTGTTTTGTTTGTTTGTTGCTTTTATTGAAAAAGCCCTACCAACAACAACAAAAACTAACTTGAAATAACGCTCAAAATTGTTTTCGAGAAGAAAATACATCAAATCAAAATACGCTTTCTAGCCTTGGCGAAATGTCCCTGTTATTGTCAGACAGGTACTTTCTGCAAAGAGGAAAAACCTATCTTTTTATCAGCGTTGAGACTTGCTGTTTTGACAAATCGGAACCTTTGAATATCTGTTTGTCTCCGTTTTTCACAGCGATCTTTCCATGTCCAAGTCACAAGATCCTATAATACTGTAGAGGGAAGTGCAATTTCTTTTTAGTACAAAGATTTCCTTGGTGATTGTCACACTGAAAAAAGCTCTTTGACAATGAAGATGCCATTTTACTTCTATTCAAATCTGGCTAAAATTCTACAAACATGACAAACTGTGACTGTGGTTGCATTTGCACTACCGTGTCTGAGTTTAACATGTTGGGGGAAAGGCAAGCACATATATATTTGAAATAGATTAAGTCAAGCATACGGAGAGTTAAATCGGAAGAAAACATACTCAGATCATTTCAATGTAATTTAAGAAAATCAAGAAACAAACTAGCATTATTCGTTTATCACTTTGTGATCAGAAATGTCACGAAAACAATGAAAAGTGACTTTTAACATCCTACTGCAAGATTAGAACGAAACAACGTACTGCTAATCGCCGGGCAAACTAAATATAGGTAAGAATTGAATGTTATTTGAAAAAGCCCCATGAAAAAAACTCATGAGAAATAACGGTGGTGGTGCTTAAAACAGGCGAGACACTACAACATCGTGAACATTAACTGATATGTACTAACTAATAACAGTGTTATTACCTAAACACCACGCACTCACTGTTAACATGTAAGATTTATATTTTTAAAACTCACTATCGATGCCAATTCCAGGAATTATAGGTTCTGACAAGAGTAAACTTGATTCAAACGAACGATCTTATTAAGGGAGAGAGGTACACCTACATTGTATATTGTACAAGTTCAATTGAGAGGAAAGAACAATTGGTGCTCTCCCCTTAATGAGTTCCACATTATAACTCATTTACTGTACGTGACTCTTGATATACAGTAAGTTGACGGACATTTCAACGTGTTTAACTTTAACCTGACATCCAGCTTCAGAATACAAACTACGACCACAGATTCTCTTTTGATTTACTACAGGTATTATTATAAGCATTAGTCAGTTTCTATGTATCATGTATTATTCATTATCTATGTATCTGTTAGCATTTATTAATGATCTATCAGTATTTATAATCTGGTAAAAAATCCCACGAACAAGACGAATTGTTTTTGAATTAAATTTGCACTATCGCGTCTGGGTTTAACATATGTTGGGGGAAAAGGCAACTACATAATTATCTTTAATTAGAATAGATTAGGACAAGCATACAGAAAGTTAATGTGGTGAAAGCATACTCAAAGATTGTAATTGTAAATTAAGAAAAAAAGAACAAAAAAGGATCATCCGTGTATGACATTGGCATCAGACATGCCATGAAAACATAGAATAGTGACATTCAACATCCAACTGCAAGGTGAGAATGAAACTACATTGTGTTAAATCACATGGAACGCTGAATATAAGTAAGAAGTGAATGTTCTGTGTCACAAATGAACACTATTCACATGTACAAGTTGTATAATAGATAGTAAACTGCAGAGATTATTCCAAGAAAATAGACAAATACAACACATATGAAAATATTAAAAATACATGAAGAGAAAAGACAAGAAGAACAAGAAATTCCTCCGATAGGAACAACACCCCCGTCAAAGGGAAATAACCTTCTCAGTTGGTGGCAGTGACTGAGTGAGAATGGTTATTTCCCTTTGACCAATTTTAATTTTAATCCACCAATAACTCCCTAACCGTGTGTTTGACTGGTCCCAATTTTTGTAAGGACTGTCTCAGGAATGTATAGAACCTGTTCACCAAGTTTGGTGACGATCGGTCCGTTCATTCTTGAGATCTACTTGCGAACACAAACACACAAACAAACACACAAACACCCAAACAAACACACAAACACCCAAACAAACACATCGAGCGAAACCTATACACACCCCTATACCGGGGGTGTAATAAATGACTGAATGCAATCAGAATAGATAAATACCGGACACTTAAAGTAAATGTGAGTAAACTTCTATAGTGCTAGACAATACTTCATACACAGAAAAACTACCACATCAACAAAATACAAACAAACAAACAAACAAACAAACAAACAAACAAACAAACAAACAAACTATCAAGCAAAACAAAAAAACGAACATAATAATGTTGAGGTTACATGCAATAAAACGATCACACAAAAATGTAGAAACTAGGAACACACACACACACACAAAATCACACAAGAAAAATGGTATCATCATGCATATATTAAGTCTTTACTGAAACCGTTTCAGTAATTATCCAATGCTTAAAACGCCTTCTTTTTTCTTTAGAACTTTAGATTGATTTTCAAGATTTTAGATTGAGGTTTGAATGATTCAAATGCACGGCGTGAGTAGTGTGAAGTTAAGACATCCATAACGAGTGTTAGCTCTGTAAAATAACAGTTTCATTTTGTTTACGCCACATTTTAGTTAGCAAGGTTAAGTTTAGGTGGTACGTGGTCTGAAACGAAAAGAAATATAAGGACTGGTAGCTCTGTGAATACAATGCTTAATTTCACCAGGTAAAGTATAGGTGGTACATGGCTTTGTCTAAGAGTATAATAACACATTCAACAAGCACTTGTCCCTTGGTCGCGGTAACCAGTCAATGTGTAGTTATTCGGTAATGTAGCAATAGCTTTTTCTAAAAACAAATACAAACAATCTGCCCCATGCCACATAACATAACGGAGAAATGTTATAATGTCCATTTTCAGGTTCAGTTTGCTATTAAGTACTAGAACGAATACAGCTGTTGGTCTTTGTCATCGTTCTGTGAAATATGGAGAGGCGGCTAAATGTAGTTTCAGATGTGTTGCATGTCAACTGCAGCTACCCAGTAATAACCCCATCCGAAATCAGAAGTTCTTGCCGTTTTCCAAGATTGCGGTCGCTCTCTTTCACACGCTAGGTCAGCCTGATTGCACAGCGGATTTAAACGGAATGGGTATGCTATGTTAGGTAAGACACCAAACCAACGTTTTGATGTAAAACAAATCGGAAATATTGTTCAGTTTCAGTCACCGTCGCGGTTGAAAGTAAATCACGCCGTCAAAAAACGCCATTTTTGAGGGTAGGCGTTGTCAAGGTCGTGTGAAGTTATTATGAGTTATTTCTAATATGCTGACTGTTAGCAACTGATAACAGACATGTCGAGAAAATGGATTATCAGCCATGAGCTGAAGGCGAATGCTGATATCATTTGTGAGACATGTCTGTTATCAATTGCTAACAGTCAGCATATTAGAAATAACGGTTTTATTACCGTCTATCCACCACATGGCCCATTCCTTAACGTGGTGTGGTGGTTTGCGTGTCTCGGTGACCCTAAGAGCTATGCCAGCGGGAGTGTAAACTCCTGGCAGGGCTTCCCAAGCTGGACAGGCCGAAGGGTAGAGGCCAGACTAATATGGACCAACCTTGTGCTCACAGGGCAGGTCCTTGGGCCATGAGCTAAGGGTGAGGTAACCCTGACAGAAACCTCGAGTGCTGAAGACGTATGTGTTGGGCCGCACGGCGCACTCCAACAAACCACAACACTACGCATCAACTGCCATTATGACACTTGGAAACAGAATTGACAGTAATGGTGCTCGCCCTGTGAGGATCCATCAGGCAGGTGCAGCGCCGGGCTCCGCGCCTCAAAGGAGTCCACCCTCAGCTACTGGAGGTCCCTTCATCTCGTCTTGTGGAGCCAGGGGACGAGAAAGGAAAGCGACTGGCCGGAAAAACGGCAGAGCCAAGGACAACCCCACTATTAACATCATGCATTGGAATGCAGAGGGGGTATCCAATAAGAAGGAAGAATTAGAGCACTTCCTCTATGAAAACAGCATCAACATCTGCTGCATTCAGGAAACACACCTGCAAGAAGGGAAGCCCTTTAAGATCCGAGGGTACCAGGTGTTCAGGAGTGACCGACAAGGGAGGAAGAAAGGAGGAGTGATGACTCTGGTCAGGAACAACATAAATGCCAGTGAAACCAACAGATACATGGAAGAAGCAGAGTACATAGAAGTCAAGATAACGACCAATGACAGCAAGATGAACATCGTCAACTACTACTGCCCCAACGACAAGATGCTGTCGCTTGACACAATCCAGGTCCCTGACAGCGGCTTCCTCATCGCTGGAGACTTTAACAGCCAGTCCCAGAGTTGGGGATATAAAACACTAGACAGGCGAGGAGAAGACATTGAATCTTGGCAGGACGACAACAACCTGATCCTTGTCAACGACCCCAGAGATCCATCTACCTTCTACTCGCGCCGCTGGCACTCAACAACAACACCAGACCTGGCATTGTGCACGGATGACATCCACAAAAACATCTCAAGAAAAGTGGATGAACAGCTGGGTGGAAGCGACCATCGCCCAGTTCTCCTTACCATCAGTAGAGACTCAGCATCTGAGCATCCACAACACCCGAGATGGAACTACAAAAAGGCAAAGTGGGGACTGTTCAACATACGAACAAATGAGCTGACCAGAGCCATAGAAACAGAGGGGAGAAACATCAACAACGTGATAAAGGAATTCAATGCTAGCATAATCCAGGCAGCCAAGGACAGCATCCCACGTGGAGTGAGGAAGGACTACATCCCATACTGGTCCGATGAGCTGCAGAAGACGCACGATGCACTCACAAGAATGAGAGAAGAGGCAGAGACGAACCCTAGCCAGGAGAACAACATCAAACTCCAAGAAAGCAAAGCAAAACATCTGAAGACAAAGCTAGAGTGCAAGAGAAGAGGCTGGAGAGAAAAGACGGCAGGGCTGAATATGGAAAAAGACACAACAAAGCTCTGGAAACTTACAAGAGCACTGAATGAAGAGGGCAACAAGGGACAGAAGATCACCCTGGAGGAGGAAGGAAGAACACTCACTGGAAAAGCCGCTGCCAATGCTTTCGCCCAAGCATATCGGGGAGAAAGCGACAGCACCATACCCCTGCCTCTACAAAAGGAAGTCAGAACAGAAATTAGAGAAAGAACAGAAAGAAACGTCCAGGATGCCATGCAACAAAACATCACCATGGCCGAGCTGAAGAATGCCATCAAGAAGCTCAAAAAGAAGAAGTCTCCAGGTCCAGACAACATTACGAATGAGATGTTGCAACACATAGGCAACTCGGCCCTCCAGAAACTACTGGGCATCTTCAACCTCAGCTGGAGACAGGGACAGGTACCTCAGTGCTGTCGGAAGCCAGGATGATCCCAGTTTTAAAGAAAGGGAAAAACAAGACCAAAACCCAGAGCTACCGACCCATCAGCCTGACAAGCTGCGTATGCAAAACCATGGAGCGCATTGTCAACCAGCGCCTGCAGCTGTACCTGGAATCAGAAAGCATCATCGTCCCAGAACAAGCCGGCTTCCGACAGCACAGAAGTACGGAGGACCAGACAACACACCTTAGCCAGGTCATAGAGGATGCTTACCAGGCCCAGAAGGTCACCCTGGCCACTTTCATTGACCTGCAGAAGGCCTTCGACAAGGTCTGGAAAGATGGACTCCTTGTGAAGCTCCTACGTTCCGGCGTCAAAGGCAACATGTACCAGTGTACCAAGTCGTATCTGCACAACCGAAAGGCGAGAGTGCTGGTGGACGGTCACTGTGGCCGAAAGGTGCTACTACGCCAAGGAGTTCCACAGGGAGGAGTACTCTCCCCCACGCTATTCATACTCTTCATTAACGACCTGGTACCAGAGTTGCCCAAGGGAGTCCAAGCGGCACTGTATGCTGATGACCTTGTTCTATGGTGCTCGGAAGAGTATGCAACCACAGCAACCTACAGGATGCAACTTGCCCTAGAAAAGGTTGCAGCGTGGGCGGAAGATTGGTGTGTGACCATCAACAGGGAGAAGACCACTGCCACTCTCTTCACACTCTCTGCCAAAGCGACACCTGGCAAACTGACCTTGGGTGACACACCCCTGAAATTTGAATACCAGCAAACATACCTGGGGGTCACCTATGACAAGCGCATGACCTGGAAACAACACATCATGAATGCAGAGGGAAAGGCCAGGAGAAAACTAAACATCATGCGGAAGCTGGCAGGATCACACTGGGGTGCAAACGAGAAGATCCTGAAAACAGTCTACCAGGGGACTGTACGACCGCACCTCGAGTACGGATCAAGCTCTTGGGCAACAGCAGCCAAGACACACCAGCAGGCCCTAGACAAAGTACAGAACCAAGCGCTGAGAATCATCACGGGCGCAATGAAATCAACACCCATTCAGAAGATGGAACAGGTGACTGGCATTCCTCCACTGAGCAAAAGGCGAGACTGCAAAACTATGGTACAAGCCACCAAGTACCAGTGCACTCATGACCATCCAATGAGTGACAGACTCAAGAAGATGTCCTCAGGCAGGCTGAAAAGATCAAGCTTCGCTCTTGAGGCAAGGGCTTTGCAGAAGAAACATCAGACAGAGATGCCAGAGCTAGTGGAGCCACCATCTTTCTCCCTTGACGCCCCACCCTGGGAAGACAGACAAGGAAACCTGGACATACAGACCAGTGTCCCCTACCTCACAACAAAGGACGAGCAGAGCAATGTGACGAAAAAAGCCCTGACTCTTGCCATGCTTGAAGAAAGGTACCCCCAAGAAGCATGGATACGGGTGTATACTGATGGGTCAGCCACAGAGGCCGTCAAAAATGGAGGAGCGGGGGTGTATGTCCAGTACCCCAGTGGAGAGAGGCAAGCAGAGGCTATACCAACAGGCCTCCACTGTACAAACTACAGAGCTGAGGTACAGGCACTGATCCATGCAGCATACACCATCAACGACAGAGTCAACCATGACAACCAGGTGGTCTTCCTGACTGACGCTCTGTCAGTACTACAAGCAATGACCAGTAGCAAACTGCCTCAGCTGGAACACGCTCTACACAACATCAAAAGCCTGAGGACAGTACTGCAATGGATCCCCTCCCACTGTGGTGTACAAGGAAACAAAGAGGCGGACAGGATGGCAAAGCTGGGTGCAGAAGATGAGCAAGAGAATAACCCTGTGAGCCTGACAGAGATGAAGACCATCATTAAGTCTCTACACAGGACGCCCCAGCCACAGGACAGCTACCACCTGCTATCCAGACCACAGCAGGTGGTCATCTTCCGCCTGAGAACGGGACACAACAGACTTAACCAGCATCTCCACAAGAAGCTGCATGTTGTGCCCTCCCCCATGTGTTCTTGTGGGGAAGCAGAGCAGGACACGGCCCACATCCTACGAGACTGCAGGAACCACCAGGTGCTGAGAGAGGAAATCTGGCCAAAGCCGGAGTCCCTGCACAACAAGCTGTACGGGCCAGTGGCTGCGCTGCAGAGGACCACTAATTATATCTCAAGATCTGGACTCCAAGTGTGATCGGCGATCGAAAAGAAGAAGATTACCGTCTATTTCGACCAAAAGAAATTTCGAAGCGACCCCGCGAATAGACGGAACAGTCGCAATGGAAACTAGGTCGTTCGTGTCTCATTATGCCTGTCAGTCAAAGCATTCTCGATGCCAGAGAGAAAGGGAATGATGTAAAGATATATTTGACGTTAATTAAGTGACGCAATTTCGCTTTAATCGTCAGAACTTGGAAAATGGCATTTTGAAGTGAGTGGGTCGGCATTGCAAACGCAGAGGGTGGGTGGTGACTCGCCGTTCTGTAAAGCGCCCACCGACAAAACTGGCTTTTCTGTATTTTTAAATATAGAGTGTAGTATCTGACAGCATTTAAAGTGTCATTCTGTGGAATAAGTCATGCTGATATTGTTAGTTCCAATGTCTTGTCTTGTCTTGTTAATTTTTAGCGTCATAAACAAAAATGGTCCCTGCCTGAACGTTATAACATTTAGAGGGTCACCTAGAATCAGTCGTGATTGGTCCAAAAGCTATATGGTGCCCTGGAATGGTAATAAACCGAAATATTGCTCAAATCCCCCCAAAACACTGTTTAGCATCTGAAAAAGTATTCTTAACGTTTTGTGCTCAGTCTAAGAATGACTTAACCGTCGCTAAATCGCATGGTCCGCTAAATATGAATAAGAAGTGAATGTTCTGTGACAAAAAAATAAACAATATTTACATGTACAAATTGTACAACAGATAGATAATTACTGAGAATAGTAATAAAAATAGACAAATACAACACATGATTATATGTAAATATTAGAAATACACTCAGAGAAAAGACAAGAAGAATACATGATCAAATACAATCATAATAGATAAATACAGGACACAGGTAAAGGTGAGTAAATTTCTGGTAATGTAGTAATAGCTTTTATAAAAAACAAAAACAAAAAACCATGCAAATGCCATCAAAGCCGGTAGCAGTGACCTGTTGCTGATTATTTTAAGATAAAATCGGCCAAGTGTCGAACATTTCTGTTAAAGGCAATCTCGGGAGCATAACTTTGCCCAAGAGAATAAACAACCACGAAAAATCAGCAATCGTTTTATCGCGTTCGTTTCCTTGTTTTGTTTTTTTTCCTTGTTTATGAATGAGTTCAGATCAGTTGCAGGGAAAAAACAACTTCTGATCTAAACAAAAAGTCCAAATTTACACTGTCGTTGACAAGTGATGTGACAGGAGATGTTGAGTAATCTCTTCTATTGCGTATTGTTTCCTCTGAAGTGGCTGGCAGCCATTTTGTTTTGATGACTATTTCTTGTGTTGGCTTGCACGTACTGTCAACCTCTGTCACTCTTTGTCTAGTTCTCTATTGTGTGATTTAGAAAACCAGCCAAGGCTGCTGGACTGATGATTGGAAAGAAATTAAAAAAATACATCTGAAAAGAACGAGGTACATTTTGGATGCAAAAGTTTGTTTTTTTTAATCTGAAATAACGTCAGTGTTTTGGTTGTTTTGTGTATTTCTTGAATTGTTGTTTTCCTCAGTTTTTCCAAGAAAATGTTCATGCAAATCATATTACAGAACGGGCGGGGATGTAGCTCAGTCGGTAGCGCGCTGGATTTGTATCTAGTTGGCCGCTGTCAGCGTGAGTTCGTCCCCACGTTCGGCGAGAGATTTATTTCTCAGAGTCAACTTTGTGTGCAGACTCTCCTCGGTGTCCGAACACCCCCGTGTGTACACGCAAGCACAAGACCAAGTGCGCACGAAAAAGATTTTGTAATCCATGTCAGAGTTCGGTGGGTTATAGAAACATGAAAATACCCAGCATGCTTCCTCCGAAAACGGCGTATGGCTGCCTAAATGGCGGGGTAAAAAACGGTCATACACGTAAAATTCCACTCGTGCAAAAAACACGAGTGTACGTGGGAGTTTCAGCCCACGAACGCAGAAGAAGAAGAAGAAGAATATTACAGAACATGCGTGCGCGTAAAAACTTTCAACAACAACAAGAGTAATAATTTAAAAAAAACTACTACTACTGCTACTTCTACAACTTGTACAGATGATGATGATGATGATGATGATGATGATGATGATGATGATGATGATGATGATGATGATGATGAAGAAGATGATGATGATGATGATGAAAAGCGATAAGAACATGGCAGAATTAGAAATCAAAAGTCATAAAAGTAAGGCAGCGTGCTCTTTAAAGCAAAGCACGTCGAAACCCCAACAACCCAAAAATCAATGCGGCTTTTAAATTTCATTGCAAGCACATAGGAATGTGTGGCCGATGACACCGATTTTGTTGTAGTTTGAACACACTGCTTTGGAACGGAGAGCCAACTTGTATCAGTGCGTGTATAGTTAGGTAATGATTGAAAGTGAGAGGACACAAGCACATTTTGAAGGATGTTAAAGTAACACTGAGCTTTAGCAACCTAACCTATAGATTTCAGATAACCCCGTAGAGTTGTAAGGGTGTTGCGTAATGATTCTTTGAGTAATGCAAGTTCGCTACATAGAGCTACACATACTTTGGGTTGCTGTAAATGACCACAGATATATTCGATTCTGGTGATAATTATTATGTCTCCTCAGTTGAATAACAAATGTTTTCTGTACCCGCCAATGCAAGGACGGCACAAATAAAAGGTCAGCATTGTCGCCTATGGACGGTTCTTCGGGACACACACACAAATAATGAAATAACATGGACATCAAAAAGCAGCAGAAAAAGCAAAAGAAAAAAACCCAGATTATTTTATGGTTTAGATCATGTATCCTGACAAAGTGTACCAGCATGCATACATTCAGTTTTCTTTACTTGTGTTCGACGAGTTTTGGGCCTATAAGAGATGAAATGTCTACTCCTTTGTACCCCCGAAAATGTGTAATTAATAATAACAAAATTGTTGCAATAACCTGCAATTACTGAACAAACAAAAACAAAACAAAAGTGCACTGTCAAAAGCTGAAGTGACACTTTCCCAGCAATTCTTGATTCATAGGTATGTTATCAGACTTACTGGAAACGTATCTAGTTTCATTTTTCTGTCTTAACATTTTTGGTTTTTCTAAAAATCGAAAAATTGTAACGTCATTCAAATGAGTAGCCAACCAAGGTGTGACCTACAGCACAAAGTCCTTCGTAAACTCAAGTGTACTCCAGGTACCAATCCATATTTGATATTACGTCTGTTGCACGACAATTGTGACCCTCCACCACGGAATGAGTCGCATGTCACCTTTGCATGATTTTCATATTTTTACATTTTCATAAAGAGTTTTTTATGCTCTATCCAGTGGTGAAACCCGTTTTAGAAAAGAGCGAATGTGTATGTGTATGTTTGAGTTATAAGCCTGTGACTAAGGTGACCCTCACGCTGTTACCATACACTCTTCGGACTTATATCAAGCCTAGCGCAGAACCGCGCGAGGTGACATGCGACTCATTTCGTGGTGGAGGGTCACAATTAACAACGGGTTTCTTTCTTTTGCCTTTTAGTATATTTCGCATTAACATAAACGATGTACACAAATGTATTAGAAAAACAAGTTAAAAGCCACTTTTAAATGGAGGACTGTAAATATATTAATTGTTTAAGCAGGCATTTTGGATTATGTTTGCTTTGGATGTTACTAAACCCGTTCGGGTCAATTTTTGCCAAACACGGTCCTGGGTTTCAGAATGAAATAGATAACTTTTTGTGCCACTAAAAGGGGGACAATTGTGACCCTCCACCACGGAATGGGTCGCATGTCACCTTTGCGTGATTTTTAGATGTTTTCATTTTTTTATAGAGTTGTTTATACTCTGTCCAGTGGTGAAAACCGCTTTAGAAACGAGCGAAAACTGTTTGAGTTATAAGCCTGTGTCTAAGGTGACCCTCACACTGTTACCAGACACTCCCCGGACTTATATTAAGCCTAGCGCAGAACCGCGCGAGGTGACATGCGACTCATTTCGTGGTGGAGGGTCACAATTCAGCTTGTCTTCAAGTTCCTATGCCGTTAGAACATAATTTATCCGCTTTAATGTATTAGAAATCAATAATTTGAATATTTCCATTTACCCTAAACTTAATTTTTAACTAACTTGTTCTCTACAAAGCGAATATCGATACGATGATTTAGCTTGCCGTGTATTTACCGACTTGGTGAAGCATTTCATAGGGTTCATATCAATCATAGACATGTTCTTTCTTAAACTACGCGAATCTTCATTTCACTAAATTGATGTGAGTATTGGCGTCTTCCAAAATGACGCCAATATATCCCATCTTCATCTGGAGCAGTGCTGTTGGGCATGTACTCCCCGTTCAGGCTGGCTTCGGCGCAGTTCTGGTACCACCAGGCGCCGTGGATAAGCTGTGCACAGTTGTCGGTGATGTATGAGTCGTGATCCCTGTCCCACGTGCTGAACTGGCAACCGCGATGAAAGCTCAGGCTGTCACCTGTGGGTGGAGATTAATAGCCTCGTCAGTGTGTGTGTGTGTATGTGTGTGTATGTGTGTGGGGTGTGTGAATCTGTGTGTGTGTGTGTGTGTGTGTGTGTGTGCAGGGGCGGAGCAGTTAAGCCAAAGGTGGGGGAGGGAGAACAACCTGGGGTCCAGGGGTAGACTCCTTGTGGGGTACAGGGGCAAGGCCCTGTTGGGGGGTCTGGGGGGCGAAGCACCCCTGAAGCTGAAGAGTTTTAGCTTTTTTATGAACAATTTATGGCTTATCCTTGATTTTAAACATGATCAACTGGTGTCAGCAGCCACTCGTTATTTCTTTTAAAGTTAGTATTACATCTTTTTGGGGGGACAGCCGGGGGGGGGGGGGGGGTCCGGAACCCCTGTAACCACTCCCCTAATCCGCCCCTGGTGTGTGTGTGTGTGTGTGTGAGTGTGTGTGTGTGTGTGTGTGTGTATGTATGTGTGTTTGTGAGTGAGTGTGTGTTTGTGTGTGTGTGTGTCTGTGTGTGTGTGTGTGCATGCGCATGTGTGTGCGATGGGAGGGGGGTGCGTGTGTGTGAGTGTATGTGTGTGGGGTGTGTGTGAATGTGTGTGTGTGTGTGTGTGTGTGAGTGAGTGAGTGTGTGTGTGTGTGTGTGTATGTGTGTGTGTGCGTGTGTTTTGTATGTATGTGTGTGTGTGTGTGTGTGTGTGTGTGTGTGTGTGTGTGTGTGTGTGTGTGTGTGTGTGTGTGTGCGTGTGTGTGCAGAAGTCAAGAGATTCATGATTAACTGCCACAAGGAATACACATGCTGTTTTGGATCCTACATTTTTGTTCGTAACTGCTCTCAGTGTACTGTCTTGTTAGTGATCATATTCACCACTACAGATGTGTTTATGCTTTTACATGGGTTGATGGTACCCTTTATCTACTACACATACAAAATCAACAGCCTGCTGCCGACTGGATTTTGTTGTTGAATTAATTCTGCATGCAACACTTAAGAATTAGATGAAGTCAAAGTGATGTATACTGTTCAAAAAAAGAAACGCATAGCTTGTAATATTTGGTTAATTTAGTTATATGGCTACAAGGATATCCACCAAACTGCAGAAAATGTTTATCTGGTCGTCGACCTTTCGTCCATTGCCACAAGTGAGCTCTGCACGTGACGCATGCGTTATCAGTGGCTACAATGTCAAAATTGCTCATTTGGCATGACCACTCGTCATGCTTCAGTGTAATCTCGTGAAACTCGGGGAATATTGAGCTCTCACCATGTCTTCCAAAACCCATAAAAGCGGATTGTTCGCCACAAAGAAATCAGACGACAATTCAGCGACGAAAGATGGCCCGATTGAGCAGAGAAGACCGCCAAATTGCATTGGGTCGTTTACAAGCAGGCCAAAGTCAAAGTGCAATCGCCAGGCACTTCCACGTGTCCCAGAGCACCATCAGTAGACTGTGGGTCAGGTTTCAAGCCACTGGCTCCGTTGCTGACTTGCCACGAGCGGGAAGACCAAGGGCGACAACTGCTGCTCACGACCGCTTCATACGGCTCCGCCACCTCCGGAATCGTTTCCTGTCGGTCTCATCTTCTGTCCAGGCTCTCCCCGGGCCACACCGATTATCAGACCAGACCGTGCGGAACCGCCTGCATGAAGCTGGTTTGAGAGCTCGCAGACCTCACAGAGGAGCTGTCCTCACCCGCCGCCATCGCCAGAACCGAGTGCAGTGGGGCAACCAGCACCTTCGCTGGACCGTCCGGAATCACTGGAGACACGTGTGGTTCAGCGACGAGTCCTACTTCCTGCTCCAGCGACATGATGGTCGGAGGAGGGTCTACCGGAGAGTAAACGAACGTTACGCGCCCAACTGTGTGGATGAGGCACCCGTTCATGGTGGTGGAGGCGTCATGGTGTGGGGGGCGATCAATACCGCTGGAAGGAGCACCCTGGTGCACGTCCAAGGGCGCATAACTGCCCAGCGATACGTGGAGGAAATTCTGCGCCCACACGCCCTTCCTCTTCTGGCTGACCAGGATGCCATATTCCAGCAGGACAACGCTCGCCCGCACACAGCACGACTCACCACCCAGTTCCTCACCGACCACCATGTCCAGGTGCTTCCCTGGCCATCCATGTCGCCAGACATGAACCCGATAGAACACCTCTGGGATGAATTGGACAGACGTGTGCGCAGGCGAGAAGAAGCGCCGGCAAATCACCGCGATCTATTGCAGGCACTTCAGGAGGAGTGGGACACCATCCCACAGCAAGATATCCGGCATCTGATCCAGTCCATGCCCAGAAGGTGCCGGGCAGTTGTTGCTGCTCAAGGCAGTCACACCCCCTACTGACTTGACAGCCTCGGCACCCAATCGTATTGATTGACTGATTGATTTGAAGATGCAAATGAACTGTGCGTGCATTCAACTGTGTCCATACCAAATTTCAAACAGATAATCTAAATATTGGATTTTCTGTTAATTTTTTCGAAAAATAAAACAAATTTGGCAAGTAGCAACTATGCGTTTCTTTTTTTGAACAGTATAATTCGAAAACACAAGGCTTCGACACGCATAACTTGCCTGCTACAGCTTTCATTATATTTTGAATTTAATGAAGGCTGTAACATGCAAGTTATTTGGTCGTAGCCTTGTTGTTTCGAACTAGAAAACTTTGAATTGATCTATTTCCGTCAATTTTACATAAAGAGCAATCAAAATCACAAGGTGCAGGAAGCATAACCGTCGCGATATTACCTTGAATGGTTGAAAACGACGTTAAACACCAAATAAAGAAAGAAAGAAAGAAAGTAAGCATAAGCTCATCTACGTCTCAATTACACGAAGTGTGTGCTTGGGTGCAATCCATAATAATAAAACAGCTTTGAATGCAAGGTTTGGTGTCTAACAGCAACATGTGTTTCAAGAAGTCTTTGGATACGGGCACTGTGAGCTATATTTTTAATGAGCGCTTTAATGCAGCAAAAAGAGAAATATATGAGGTACATGTTAGACACCAACTTTACTTACATCATGCATTTTGGGAAGCTGTTTAAGTGATATTTCTTGACCTACTACCCTTCGTTTTTACAATTAGTTAAGTTTTTACTATTTTTTTTTACATAGACGGGGGAATCGAGACGAGGGTGTGGTGTATGTGTGTCTGTGTGTGCGTGTGCGTGTGCGTGTGTGTGTGTGTGTGTGTGTGTGTGTGTGTGTGTTTGTGTGTGTGTGTGTGTGTGTGTGTGTGTAGAGCGATTCAGAGAAAACTACTGCACCGATCTTCATCAAACTTTACATGAAAGTTCCTGGGTATAATATCCCCAGACGTTTTTTCTTTGTTTGGATAAATGTTTTTGATGACGTTATATCCGGCTTTTTGTAAAAGTTGAGGCCGCAGTGTCACGCCCTCATTTTTCAACCAAACTGGTTGAAATTTTGGTCAAGCAATTTTTGACGAAGTCCGGACTATGGGATTGCATTGCAGCTCGGAAATAAAAAACATAGTTAATTAGTTTGCTCATTAAAGTTGTCATTCCGAATCTAAAAATATATACATAATTATGTCATGTTTACTCTTAAAATGTGATCACAATTAACGAAAGTAGGCTAAGTAGTACTACGATTACAATTTCAAAAATCACTCCAAAAATGATTTTATCTGATTCTTTATCATTTCTTGATTCCAAAAACATATAGATATGATTATGTGGTAATCAGAACAAACTCATAAAGTTAAAAAAGAATACAAAAAAGCGCGCTTTCCTGCTTTGCACAATACCGCGCTGTACTGGCCAGTCAATTTCACTTCGTTCTGCACGTGAAAAGTGAGCGATATCCTTGTCACGGGGATTGACGAAGCTGTATTGTCTAGGTAAAAAAAATGCAGTGCGTTCAGTTTCATTCTGTGAGTTCGACAGCCTGCCTAAATGTAGTAATTTCGCCTTATACTTACGCGACTTGTTTTTCTTTTTAGATCACTACGTACCAGCATTTCCCCTTTTGAAGCTGTCAAAGTTCAGACGGTAGTTGTCGCTGCTGTCGCTGATGGAGAAGTTGTTGTAGGTGGCGTAACCTTTTGTTCCGTTCCACATCATCAGGTCCACGCGTAGTTCATACTGCTGTCTGGACGTCAACATGTGCAGGGCGTCAAGACCTGGAAAGTATCAACACACACAGTTCATACTGCTGTCTGGACGTCAACATGTGCAGGGCGTCAAGACCTGGAAAGTATCAACACACACAGTTCATACTGCTGTCTGGACGTCAACATGTGCAGGGCGTCAAGACCTGGAAAGTATCAACACACACAGTTCATACTTCTGTCTGGACGTCAACATGTGCAGGGCGTCAAGACCTGGAAAGTATCAACACACACAGTTCACTTTCCCTTCGTTCGACACCCTGTCACCAAATGTCGCGCCCGGCGGGGGTATTGGGTTGGAGTGAGAGGAGGGGTGGGGGGGGGGGGGGGGGATTGAAAGGGTATTGAGCAGTTCGTATTGTTTCCTGTTGTAAACACAGATGTGACGTGGGGTACGTTTGTCAGTACAACCTATGTGTATTTCTGTTATATCTCCTACGCACACCATTTGTAAGAATGTGTGCACGCGACTCATCTCGTTGTATGATCCAATTGACTGAATGTTTGACTGTGTGAGACAAAAGGCTTACCTAGCCAAAAGTTGCACGTCAAGTCACCAAAGCCGTTCTCATATTCCGTCCAGTTTCTATAGAAATCCAGTGAACCATCAATTCGACGTTGAAACACCTGTGAATTGTAAACAAAAACAAGTCGCGTGAAGCGATATAAAAACATTTTGTCAAGATCAACACCACAAACCAATCATCGCCGAGACTTCATTCAGATAGTCTCGGCTAACCATATCGAAGAACAAGACGGGTCACGCTCGCCGCCGCGAAGCACGCGTCCGTAGAACTTATTGAACCTGTTTTCTTTCATTCTAAGTACATTTGTAGAGTACACATGACATATCTATATATATTTTTGAATTCAGCAGAAGATAAGGAATACAATGCAATGATTTTTAAATCTGTTTGCGGAAAATCAGTTTTAATGACAACTTTAAGTAGCAAACTCATTAATTAATTTTTAAGCCTCCAAGCTGAAATGCATTACCAAAGTCTGGGCTTCGTCGAAGATTACATGACCAAAATTTCAACCAATTTGGTTAAAAAATGAGAGCGTGACAGTGCTGCCTCAACGTTCACAAAAAGCCGGATATGACGTCATCAAAGACATTTATCAAAAAATTAAAAATAACGTCTGGGGATATTATACTCAGAAACTATCATGTAAAGTTTCATGAAGATCGGTCAAGTAGTTTTCTCAGAATCACTTTACACACACACACACACACACACACACACACACACACACACACACACACTCATACACACACACACACACACACACACACACACACACACACACACACACACACACAAGGTATTGCACCTCGCTCATAGCGGATTGAAAGTATGTCAAATACACAGGTGAGTAGCCGTGGGTAAGTATACTTCGATACTTCGAAAGTGTACCTTGGCCGGGCTGTCTGCGGAGCATCCGCACATCTCGTCTCTACAATGCACTTTGAAAGTGGACTCTGGTCCAGCTGACAGCATCCGACACTCGCAGCCAATCAAAAACTGCAGAGCGTTTGCAGAGCAACTGACACGCCCCCTTGACGACAATCCCCCCCACCCCCCTCCCCTTTCCACCGTCCGTCCTACAAAATAAAAGCAAAACAAAGTTACTCTTTGTCAGATCATTGATATATATTAGACAGGATCACCAACTCCGCGCGTGCGCTAGCGGCACTGAAGTTGCCGAAATAATTGTGCCGCCCAGTTCGTTTTGTTTACAGGCAAATCAAGGAAAACAAAAACAAGAGTGAGACATGTTTAGCATGAACACATACGTATACTTTTTAAAAGGGATATACCGTTACATTTCTTCTGCTGGGGAAAAACATTTTAAAATGCAATGTTTTGTAATGGTTTCCCAGTGAAAAGACGACGCAAGGGAGTTAACTACCGTAACTGAAAACGCAGCAAGTATCGCGGGAGTCTTTATTCGCGCACGAGGCTTCTTTGACATTGCACCTTTCGAGAGTCCAGCTCTAAAACTCAAACTCAGGTAAGTTAAAATAACTGCTAGATATTTGATTAAGTGATGTAAATATTATTGACAGCTGTCGTCTTTTGGTTGCAGCAAAAGAGACTGATCTTTTGGCGTAAAATGTTTAATGAGTAAATCAGTAATATCAACTGTCAGTATAATGTAGCCGGTCGGAACAAAGCGCGCGGGGCAGCGTCCAGACCTGATTCGCTCACGTCTAAAGTCGCTCCAAGGGCTTGAATTTGCATCCACTTTTTTCTAAGGCAGCTATTGTTTGTTGCTAATAGCTTTGGATGTGTCATTGACAATGTTTATGTCATGTTCCACCTGTTCAAATAGGGCAAGGGTTGCAGTGTGCAGCAGGCGCTCCATCCTGGCATGCCTTATCAAAGGAAGAGAAGGACAGATGTGCAGCGAAGGCTGCAGAGGTACGCCTCCAAGCCGAAACAGACCCGGCTTCTTTAAAAAAGACACTGATACACTTGGTATGTGTATATGAGCCTGTGCCAAAAGGCGATCCTTTAAAATGGGACATTCACATGCAAAATTCAGAATGCAAAGAGAGCTTTGCAAATTTAATATAGTCATTTTGACTGTTTTAGGATTCTTTTTTTTTTTTATTTTTATTTTTTTTTTACACGTTTTTATTTCTTTTTGGTACACATAAACATCAGACAGCAACATAGAATAACATCAACCATTCAAAACTATGCATCTTCAACAACAAAAAAAATTAAAAAAAAGAAGAAAAACAGAAAAACAAAAACAATGGGAAAACACACTAAAGCATACAATCACATAGCCCATATTCAATACATTTCTAAATTATGTAAACAAGCTCTTCGTCTCCTTTTTACATTTAGTCAAGTTTTGACTAAATGTTTTAACGTAGAGGGGGGAATCGAGACGAGGGTCGTGGTGTATGTGTGTGTGTCTGTCTGTCTGTCTGTCTGTGCGTGTGTGTGTGTGTAGAGCGATTCAGACTAAGCTACCGGACCGATCTTTATGAAATTTGACATGAGAGTTTCTGGGTATGATAACCCCAGACGTTTTTTTTAATTTATTTGATAAATGTCTTTGATGACGTCATATCCGGCTTTTTGTGAAAGTTGAGGCGGCACTGTCACGCCCTCATTTCTCAACCAAATTGATTGACATTTTGTTCAAGTAATGTTCGACGAAGCCCGGACTTCGGTATTGCATTTCAGCTTGGTGGCTTAAAAATTAATTAATGACTTTGGTCATTAAAAATCTGAAAATTGTAAAAAAAATGAAAATTATAAAACGATCCAAAGTTACGTTCATCTTTTTTTCCATCATTTTCTGATTCCAAAAACATATAAATATGTTATATTTGGTTTAAAAACAAGCTCTGAAAATTAAAAATATAAAAATTATTATCAAAATTAAATTTTCAAAATCGATTTAAAAACATTGTTATCTTATTCCTTGTCGGTTCCTGATTCCAAAAACATATAGATATGATATGTTTGGATTAAAAACACGCTCAGAAAGTTAAAACGAAGAGAGGTACAGAAAAGCGTGCTATCCTTCTCAGCGCAACTACTACCCCGCTCTTCTTGTCAATTTCACTGCCTTTGCCATGAGCGGTGGACTGACGATGCTACGAGTATACGGTCTTGCTGAAAAAATGCATTGCGTTCAGTTTCATTTTGTGAGTTCGACAGCTACTTGACTAAATGTTGTATTTTCGCCTCACGCGACTTGTTTATGTTTCTATTTGATTATTTTGTAAAACTACTCATACCACCAAGTCCTGTTCTCCGTTAAGCTGCTGCAAAATATACAGACAATGTTTATGTTCAAGTCTAAAATGAAAAACATCTTTAACCTCCTATTAACTCCAAAACCAAATTTCATCCCTACAAGCTCAATCAGAAAGACAATCAGTCATTTGACAATATCAGAGGTTTAAATGGGTATCACTCCAGGAGAACTTTATTATATGTAATATTAATTTTACTTAAATATTCTTCTACCAAATACCTTTTTCTCAGATCTCTTTTAAATGCAGCCATTGTAGGAACAGCTTTCGCATACTTACACTTGTAAATAAAAAAATTGGCATTTAATATTATAATATCAAAAACTGTACTACTTTTGAAATATTTGTCAATACCAATTGCAAACAAAATAAACTTTTCACTAAAAAATATGATCTCAACATTGTGACATTCATTTTTAACATTGTATAACAAATCATTCCAAAATGACTGTACATATTGACACGCCCACAAACAATGTTGAATACTATCCCTCTCGTCTCGGCATAAATGGCACATCACGTCTTCTACTACTCCCATTTGTTTTAATATCACATTTGTTGCCAAAATCCTATGTAATACTGGAATTTGAAACCTTTAAGTTTAACTTCAGAAATGTTCGTTACATATTTAAAACATAATTTCCAATCAATATCGCCTTCTAATTTTCGCATTCTGTTTTTGACAGTTAAAAGATAACTGGTAGCATACCTAGGGGGTAAGAATCAAGGGTCTGCCAAACCCGGCAAATGCAGTAGGCAGCCCAGAGATCCCTAAGTACCCCCACTGAAGGTGAACGTATTGTAGAGATCGGTAGTCAAGGCTGTTTTGCCCGTCGGTGATGAGAAGATCGTATATATTGCCCTTGGTTGGGCTGTTGCTCTCTTAATGTGAGGCAGATTGAGTTGAAGTACCTCTCAGTGATTGAGGTTTTCGTTGTATGTGTACCTCACAAATTCTGTGGGTTATGATCACAGTAGCTGTGATAGTGGAGGGTGAGCGACTGAGCGTTCCCACTGGCAAGTATTTATTTGGTGTTCAACGTCGTTTTCAACCACGAAGGTTATATCGCGACGGGGAAAGGGGGTGAGATGGGATAGAGCCACTTGTTAATTGTTTCTTGTTCACAGAAGCACTAATCAAACAAGAGGCGAAGCCTTCAAGGCTCACGTAAGAAATAGACAAACAGTAACACAAACTCAATCACTCCGTCACACATACACACCCACACACACAGTAAGCTTAGGTGACACTGTGCAAGAAAGAGAGACACTAGATCTAGATCTGTCTGTCTGCATGTTGCCTACTTACAGGGACACGACTGCCAAATAGTCTCGGCCCGCTCAAAGTAACAATGACCGAGACCACACACACCACGCGAGAGAGAAAGACTACAGGGAGGCATGCCGTCATGATGCATTAATTGACGTCAAACACTTTTGACCGTGACGTAATCTTATGCGAGCTTTATCCATAGTCTTGGATAACCACTCACACATAGACTCGGAAATGTTAAAGTTTCTACCACAGACATACACACGCACAAACACACACACACACGCACACACACACGCACAAACGCACAGACAGACAAAGTTACGATCGCATAGGCTACACTTCGTGAGCCAAAAATTGCTCCAGGGGCTTGCAACGTAGTACAATATATTACCTTACTGGGAGAATGCAAGTTTCCAGTACAAAGGACTTAACATTTCTTACATACTGCTTGACTAAAATCTTTACAAACATTGACTATAATTCTATACAAGAAACACTTAACAAGGGTAAAAGGAGAAACGGAATCCGTCAGTCGCCTCTTACGACATGCTGGGGAGCATCGGGTAAATTCTTCCCCCTAACCCACGGGGGGTCACTGGCAAGTAATTGACTCTGCGTGTTTAAGTAGATAGTTTCGTCAGAGTTGATCTGAGTTCTTATTGGCGGTTACCAATTCCCGCCCGGCTTGGTGGGCGGAATTATTGTGGGGGTGATTGTTGGGCGCGAAACTGCTTCCCTCCCTGTCCGTAGCGGTTGGGTGACCGTGTTACGTGTCAATTCTTCCGTGTACTTAGCACTGATAATCAGTGTAGGATTAGACACTGTTTATCAGTGCAAAAACTGTTGTTTTTGTTTCGTGGTTGAACTTAATCTCACCGTTTTTTCGGTGATTGTTGTATTTCAGTGCAACAAGTCAATTCGATGAAGAAAAGTTCCCTGTGTTATATTGCTTTTGTTGCCTGGTATGGCGGGTGTTGTTTATCACTTGATCTGTTAACATGTTTTAACAATTGTGTTCAGTTCATCTAGTATATATTCTCTTTCCATGAGTTTTAATAGGAATAAATCAGTTTCCTTGTTCTGTGTGGTTATGTTATTGTTGGTGCGGATGTATCTGGTCAATTCCCCTTTCACAAGGCCTTATAAGACGCTGGGGGGGGGGGGGGGGGGGGGGGGGGTGGGCAGATTCCTGGTGGAGATATTGGAATGTTTCTGTAGATTTTTTGTGTGTTTTCAGCTCCAGTATTTTATTGGACTAGAATCTAGGGGGTCCTTGACGTCCTCACAGGAAATTTTCCTTTTAGGGACATGAGTTGATGATACTCTAAAACAAGTCGCGTAAGGCGAACATACAACATTTAGTCAAGTAGCTGTCGAACTCACAGAATGAAACTGAACGCAATGACCGTATACTCGTAGCATCGTCAGTCCACCGCTCATGGCAAAGGCAGTGAAATTGACAAGAAGAGCGGGGTAGTAGTTGCGCTGAGAAGGATAGCACGCTTTTCTGTACCTCTCTTCGTTTTAACTTTCTGAGCGTGTTTTCAATCCATACATATCATATCATTATGTTTTTGAAATCAGGAACCGACAAGGAATAAGCTGAAAGTGTTTTTAAATTGATTTCGAAAATTTAATTTTGATCATAATTTTTATATTTTTAATTTTCAGAGCTTGTTTTTAATCCAAATATAACATAAGTATATGTTTTTGGAATCAGAAAATGATGGAGAATAAGATAAACGTAAATTTGGATCGTTGTATTTTTTTTTTACAATTTTCAGATTTTTAATGACCAAAGTCATTTATTAATTTTTAAGCCACCACGCTGAAATGCAATACCGAAGTCCGGGCTTCGTCGAAGACTACTTGACCAAAATTTCAACCAATTTGGTTGAAAAATGAGAGCGTGACAGTGCCGCCTCAACTTTCACGAAAAGCCGGATATGACGTCATCAAAGACATTTATCGAAAAAAAGAAAAAAACGTTCGGGGATATCAATCCCAGGAACTCTCATGTAAAATTTCATAAAGATCGGTCCAGTAGTTTAGTCCGAATCGCTCTACACGCACGCACGCACGCACGCACGCACGCACACACACATACAAGTACACACACACACACACACATACACCACGACCCTCGTTTCGATTCCCCCTCTATGTAAAAACCAAGTCGCGTAAGGCGAAATTACTACATTTAGTCAAGCTGTGGAACTCACAGAATGAAACTGAACGTAGTCCATCGCTAGTGCAAAAGGCAGTGAAAGTGACGAGCCTGTTTGGCGCGGTAGCGGTTGCGCTGTGCTTCATAGCACGCTTTACTGTACCTCTCTTCGTTTTAACTTTCTGAGCGTGTTTTTAATCCAAACATATCATATCTATATGTTTTTGGAATCAGGAACCGACAAGGAATAAGATGAAATAGTTTTTAAAACGATTTCGGTAATTTAATTTTGATTATAATTTTTATATTTTTAATTTTAAGAGCTTGTTTTTAATCTAAATATAACATATTTATATGTTTTTGGAATCAGAAATTGATGAAGAATAAGATGAACGTAAATTTAAATCGTTTTATAAAAACAATATTTTTTTTTTACAATTTTCAGATTGTTAATGACCAAAGTCATTAATTAATTTTTAAGCCACCAAACTGAAATGCAATACCGAAATCCGGCCTTCGTCGAAGACTGCTTGGCCAAAATTTCAATCAATTTGATTGAAAAATGAGGGTGTGACAGTGCCGCCTCAACTTTTACAAAAAGCCGGATATGACGTCATCAAAGACATTTATCGAAAAAAAGAAAAACAAGTCCGGGAATATCATTCCCATGAACTCTCATGTCAAATTTCATACAGATCGGTCCAGTAGTTTAGTCTGAATCGCTCTACACACACACAGACAGACAGACAGACACACACACACACACACACACACACACACACACACACACACACACACACACACACACACACACACATAGTCACACACACACACACAGTCACACACACACACCCGCACATACACCACGACCCTCGTCTCGATTTCCCCTCTATGTTAAAACATTTAGTCAAAACTTGACTAAATTTAACAAGTCGCGTAAGGCGAAAATACAACATTTAGTCAAGTAGCTGTCGAACTCACAGAATGAAACTGAACGCAACGCAACGCAGCAAGACCGTATACTCGTAGCATCGTCACTCCACCGCCCGTGGCAAAGGCAGTGCCAGTGGAATTGACAAGAAGAGCGGGGTATTCGTTGCGCTGAGAAGGATAGCACTCTTTTCTGTAGCTCTCTTCGTTTTAACTTTCTGAGCGTGTTTTTAATCCAAACATATCATATGTATATGTTTTTGGAATCAGGAACCGACAAGGAATAAGATGAAAGTGTTTTTAAATTGATTTTAAAAATAAATTGATAATAATTTTTATATATTTAATTTTCAGAGCTTGTTGTTAATCCAAATATAACATATTTATATGTTTTTGGAATCAGCAAATGATGGAGAATAAGATGAACGTAAATTTGGATCGTTTTATAAAAAAATTTTTTTTTAACAATTTTCAGATTTTTAATGACCAAAGTCATTAATTAATTTTTAAGCCACCAAGCTGAAATGCAATACCGAAGTCCGGGCTTCGTCGAAGATTACTTGACCAAAATTTCAACCAATTTGGTTGAAAAATGAGGGCGTGACAGTGCCGCCTCAACTTTCACGAAAAGCCGGATATGACGTCATCAAAGACATTTATCAAAAAAATGAAAAAAAAGGCTGAGGATATCATACCCAGGAACTCTCATGTAAAATTTCATAAAGATCGGCCCAGTAGTTTAGTCTGAATCGCTCTACACACACACACACAGACAGACAGACACACACACACACACACACACACACACACACGCACATACACCACGACCCTCGTCTCGATTCCCCCCTCTATGTTAAAACATTTAGTCAAAACTTGACTAAATGTAAAAAGGAGGGAAAGAAAAGGGCAAGACCAAGCAAGCCCGAAAGGAGCTGCCCAGAACCGGGTGCGTTGGCGAGGAGTTGTTGCGGCCCTATGCTCCACATGGAGTCTACAGGAATAAGTCAAGTAAGTCAAGCAAGCCCGACCGTGATAAGACCCCGGCCCCGCTCTCCATGAATAAGGGAGGGGGGTGGGACAATAAGAAATATAAGAGGAATATTAATAATTTTTCCTTTATATACGTTGACTTCCTAGGGGGAGGACCATTAAAAACATGGATTTTAATTCAATTTTAGCTTCGTTAAAAAAAGATTAAACTCAGGATCACCTGTTAAAAGGTTTAAAAGTGACAACATTGTGAGAAAAATATATAGAACATGCGCAAACACGTAATACTGATCTTCTATAGGGTAGTAACATTTTATTGGACAGGAATCTGTTGCCCTTATATACATGGTGGTGTCGAGAAATGTAGCCTCTGAGTCAGAGATGGTGTATGTGAATTTCAGTAGTGGGTGGTGAGCGTTTGCAATATCAAACCGAATTTCAGGCCTTTTGCTAAGCCCAGGTATTGTCCGTCCGAGAGTTTTACATTAACATCTCTACTCGCCACTTTCAGGCCTGTTTTCATAAACAACAAGAGGCGAAGCCTTCAAGGCTCACGTACGAAATAGACAAACAGTAACAGTAACACAAACTCAATCACTCCGTCACACATACACACCCACACACACAGTAAGCTTAGGTGACACTGTGCAAGAAAGAGAGACACTAGATCTAGATCTGTCTGTCTGCATGTAGCCTACTTACAGCCTGGACACGACTGCCAAATAGTCTCGGCCCGCTCAAAATAACAATGACCGAGACCACACACACCACGCGAGAGAGAAAGACTACAGGGAGGCATGCCGTCATGATGCATTAATTGACGTCAAACACTTTTGACCGTGACGTAATCTTATGCGAGCTTTATCCATAGTCTTGGATAACCACTCACACATAGACTCGGAAATGTTAAAGTTTCTACCACAGACATACACACACACACACGCACACACACACGCACAAACGCACAGACAGACAAAGTTACGATCGCATAGGCTACACTTCGTGAGCCAAAAAATCAATTATTCAACGGCCAAAAATCACTCACACTAAGCACAAAAACACACATCAAATACTGAAGGGAAACATGAGAAGCAAGGAAACATCCACCTACTGATTAGAAGCAAGCAAAGAATTAAAGTAAACTGCTCCCCGCTCCCCCCAAGCCAGAGTACAAGTTAGCTTCTATTCACCCCCCCCCCCTTCCACCCTCCGTGTCCCTGTGCATGATACTGCAAGCCCACAGCACGATACTTTGTCTGCTTGTCATGAACAAGTTATGGAAATTGAATTACACACAATCAAAAGAACATTTGAGGACAAAGAAAAAACCTGAATCAATTTCTAGCCCTTCTTCGTAGTCACAGTCAGAGCCACCTGACCCTTATCCACCCGTCTCTTCTGCCTGCTATTTTGATTCCAAATTGTCCAGCGGGCTTTCATTGTCATGATGCCGTCTTCGCTTTGAGTCAAGTTCAACCTGAACAGTTTTAGGACGTCCTCGTTTTCCAGTGAGAACCTTAATTTTGACAGACGGAATTGCTTCGAATCGCTTCGCGCGCGGCATTATCACGTCAAGCTTTTTTCATCAACGGAAATCGCGTCCAGTAATGGCGACGTAAATTCTTGATTGGAAATTAATAGTAAACAATTGATGAAACAAAAAACGCGATCCGAAAGACATAAAAACTCAAAAGATCAAAATGTAAACTGTATGTTTTGCTAGTTTGGCTTTATTTTCGATTTGGCTCCATTCACTGAGCCGCATGGAGTTATCCAAACGGCGGCAGTGCGGAACCGCAGCATCCATCGCTATATATAGCTAGCTTCAGCGCGGCTACAGGGGCCTATCATCGCAAAGCAACCCGAAGACTGAGCTACACAGCCTGCTCAGAGTACGTTCTTCGAGTACAAAGTACCCTTCTCACACGGCTGTCCAGCCTGTATTCAAACATACTTTGTAACCGCTATGAGCGAAGTGCAATGGGTGCACACACACAAGTGACACACACACACACACACACACACACACACACACACACACACACACACACACACACACACACACACATACACCACGACCCTCGTCTCGATTCCCCGTCTCTATGTTAAAACATTTAGTCATAACTTGACTAAATGTAAAAAGACCACACGCACACACACACACCAACACAAGCACACACACACACACACACACACACACACACACACACACACACACACAAACACACACACACACATACAAAACACACACACACAACTGTTAGTCAACTGTATTTGTGTAAGTGACCATTTTAGAACTAGATGTATGATGCTTTTTTTCTTGAAGTCCCACTCCGCCTTGTGAAAACCTCACAGTCGCAGATCTGGTCAGGTTTGTACGTGGGAGGAGACTATATCCATCCACTTGGTCACGTGCCACAAATGAACAGCCTGGGTGCTGCCTGTGCACAGTTGTGTGCGTGTGTGCGTTCGTGCGTGTGTGTGTGTGTGCATGTGTGTGTGTGTGTGTGTGTGTGTGTGTGTGTGTGTGTGTGTGACATACCGTCCAGCCCCCACCATCAGTGTCCTCGTCACGGTAGACCTGGAGGGGCGTGACATTGTCCGGATAGATGGTCACCACACCACTGCTGCTTCCTTCCGGCTCTTCCTTCGGGCAGCTCGTCTTCTTTTCTGGATACATTTTTAGAAGAAAATGTAGTTAGCGCAAAACGTATTTGACTAGTTTTGGTCCGTTAGTCGTTTCTGATTTCGGCGAATTATTGAGCACTATAGCTGTGCCCGTTTTTGTATAAATGATTATTTCCTTCTTTACTTATCAAAATATGCGCTTATAACACGTGTTTTATAGCTCAACTCACACCCACGCACGCACGCACACTCACACGCACACGCACTTGCGTGCGTGTGTGTGTGTATGTGTGTGTGTGTGTGTGTGTGTGTGTATGTGTGTGTGTGTATGTGTGTGTGTGTGTGTGTGTGTGTGTGTATGTGAGCGTGCGTGCGAGCGTAGGGGTACAGCTATAGTGCTCCATAATTCACCGAAATCAGAAACGACTAACGGACCAAAACTAATCAAATACGTT